>NC_137960.1:37527434-37652434 GCF_963924665.1 Micromys minutus | reverse complement strand
ACACCATCCCTCTGTTATAGCACGAGGCAAATCATAGTCAGCTGCTGCGGAGCAGCCCTGAATCCCCATACCTGGAATTAAAATGAAAACATGGGGCTGGAGAGATGGCTCAGGGGTTAAGAGCACTGACTGCTCTTTCAGAGGTCCTGAGTTCAATTCCCAGCAACCACATGGTGGCGCACAACCATCTGTAATGAGGTCTGATGACCTCTTCTGGTGTGTCTGAAGACAGCTACAGTGCATACATATACATAAAAAAATCTTTAAAAAATAAGTAAAATGAAAACATATTTTTGTAATGTGATTGTAAAGGAACCCAAAATTCCATATTTCTCACTACAATCTATATCTGTCTATTCTTCCATTTATCCATTAGTGGACTCACTACACCGTCCAGCTTGATCTCAAACTGGTCTCAAATGGTCCTCCTGCTTTAGCCTTCTACATAGCTAGGGGTTCAGAATATGCCACCACAGCCTGATTAAATAATGGTTAAAAGAACGGTCAGCATGACCATCATTGGTAGTACACAAAGTAATCCCGGCTCATAGGTGGTACAGGAAATAGAATCAGATGTTCAAGGCTAGGGTTGGAGAGATGGCTCAGTAGTTTAGAGCACTGACTGCTCTTGCAGAGGTCCTAAGTTCAATTCCCAGCAACCACATGGTGGCTCACAACCATCTGTAATGAGATCTGATGACTTTTTCTGGTCTGTCTGAAGACAGTGACAGTGTGCTCACACACATAAAATAAATCTTAAAAAAGAAAAAAAAGTTTAAGGCTAGCTTTGAATACATAGCAAATTTGAGGACAGTTTTCTCAAAACAAAACACAACAACCAACCAACCAAAACAAACAGTTCCGTTCGAGTCGTGGTGACATACGCCCATGGTCTGAGTCTTCTGGAGCCTATAGCAGGCACCTTAAATTTAAGGGCAGCTTAGGGTGCACAGCAAATTCCAGGGTGCTAGGGCTATAGAGCAAGAAAGTCTCAACAAACAACAAAAAATCCTATCAATCAACTTGGACAGGTCTCCTGTCACTTTTTTTTCCCGTTTAAGTGTTTGATTGGCAAGGAAACCCTCGACCTTCAGACCTGCTAGTGTGTCTTTCGGACACGTGATCAGTGTAAAGGAACCGGCCTGCAGGTCCTCGGGCATCCCCCGGGCACGGGGGTCTTCTCTCCGGGGCCCTGGTGCCTCTAGGCAATGAGTTCCGGTTCAGACTGGCACTTGTTTTCTCAAGGGCTTGAAGCAGAGCGTGAGGGCGCGTAGCGGTGTGGTTTCTTCAGTGTTTCACCTTGTGGAACCGCTGTGTGCTAATGAAGTCTCAGTCAAAGCCAGAGCTCAATAGCTGTGTTAGGTGACTCGTAAACAAAGTGCCGGGGTAAAGTTTTCGTAGCTTTTCTTTCCTGTTCTCATGTTGGTGGGAGAAGACTTAGAGTGTGTGCTTGACATGTACAAAGTCCCGGTGTCTGAGTAGCAATGAGGCCATTAAGGGAACACTCCTGATCAAGAGACTAGAATCTGGCCTGGGTGGAGACCTAACATTCCAGGTGGGTAGGTCAATCCCCTGAACAAGGGGCCCCCCCTCAGGAAGGATCTACTGCCCCTACGCAGGCAGGCTCACCTTAAGCCACGCTAATGGTACGTAGGAACGGAACTTAAATCCTCTAGAGGAGCAGGGAGGTGTTTTGTTTGTTTTTTCATTTATTTACTATATATGACTACACTGCAGCTGTTTTCAGACACACCAGAAGAGGGCATCACATCCCATTACAGATGGTGACAAGCCACCATGTGGTTCCTGGGAACTGAACTCAGGACCTGTGGAAGGGCAGTCAGTGCTCTAACCACTGAGCCATCTCTCCAGCCAGGGAAATAATTATTCAATGAGACATTCCTTTTTTCCCTCCCAGGATGTTTGCCTGCTCCTGCACAGTTTGCCCTGAGGTTCATGATCCTGTCTTGGAAACTTTTCCTGCCAACCACGTTTCTGTTTTCGGTTCTTTGGGCTTTGCTCTCAGTCTAAAACTGTCCTCCATTGTGTGTTCATATGCTCTAAGACAGTCTTATGACTCACTATGTAGACCAGGCTGGCCTCCAACTCACACAGTTCCACCTGCTTTTGAATCTACCCAGGGACTGAGTGTGTGCCACCATGCCCAGCTAAATCTATAATTTTATTAATGAGACTGAGAACCCAAGGGGGGGAGCTGTGAATTCTCAGGTTTCCCTGGGTCTCATCCCTGGCTCCCAACTCAAAGCTGACCTTATGTTTTTCTACAGCAAGTGACTTGTATATTATCTGTCCATCACTTCACTAACACAGACTTCCTTTCCCCAACCCTTCACACAGTGGGTCTGTCTTAAGGTGTGTCTGTTTGTAGTTAGTAGTCTTGTCCTGTCAGACCCCCACACCCCAGTAACCACAGACAGAATCTGTATCGGGTACCCCTTTCGGTTTAAAGTGGAAGACTTGGCAAACTTATACATCCATCAGGTGAGAAATAAAGTAGAAATGTCTTACAAGGAACAGTAAAATCTGTTTCCTTGTTTCAAGAGTTAACTACAAAAAAGAAAAGAAAGAGTCCCACTAAATGTTGTCTTGGCAACTATAAATACATCCCAGCAATGGTTAAAAAGCTGAAACAATAAAGCTATCTGAAACCTAATGTGTGCCTTTGTGTGTGTGGTGCACTTACAGCCTTTGTTGTTAAATGCTGCGTAATTTTCATTTTGTTTTTCCACCTGATGCTTTCTGTAACATCTTACATGGCCAAGGAAGCAATTTGCAAGTACTTAGATAAAACGAGGGGCTGGGAATATACATTAAGGTAGAGCCTCCTTAGCATGAACTCAGCATGCTCAAGCCCTGGTACGAAGGGTGGGAAACAAGGTGACTTCTCCTAAACCAGGTGTGGTGACACAGGCTTGTAATCTCAGGATTTGGGAGGCAGAGGCTGGAGGATCAGATGGTTAAGGCCATTCTTTGTTAGCATGTAGAAACTCTGTCTCAACAAACAAAAATCAAAAATAACTAACTAACCAACCAAAACCCTAATAACAAAAAGCTTTCTAAGTAAGACATTTTCAAATGTATGGTGGTCTACAGCTTTTACCCCAGCATTCCTGAAGTGGAGGCAGGGGAAACTCTCAGTTGGAGGAAGTCATAACTAGTTCTAGGGCAGCCAGCGAGTGAAACCTTGTCTCTAAAACAAACAACCCCCCAAACAAACAAAACAAAACAACACACACACACACACACACACACACACACAAAAGGTAGGGAAAATGGCTCAGCACCCACAAGGAAGTTCACCTTTTTTTGTATCTCTAGTTCCAGGGAACCTAACGCCCTCTTCTGGCGTCTGTGGGAACTGCATGCTCTTGTACTTTGCTGAAGTCAAAACACGTAAAAATAAACCACCCCCCACCCCAATCAAGCAGATCTCCCAGAAACTTTTTTACTTTTTTCCCTCCCAGACAAGCTCTCAAAGCAAGGATAGCCTTGACTATGAATGTAGCCCAGGTTGGCCTTAAACCCATGGTCTTATGTTCCCTACCTTGCAATGCTGGGATTATTTGCAGGACTGGATCTATTTATTTATTTTAATATTTTGGGTTTTTAGTTTAGTTTGAGTGGCTGAAACTCCACCCGCAGGCCATTTTGGCCTTCAACTCAGAAACCAGCCTGCCTCTGCGCTGAGATTAAAGGTGTGTGCAACTAACACCCTGATCAGATTTATTTTCAAGCATGTGCACACCATGGGGACATAAGGTGGCAAATATGGCTTGGTGCTTATGGGCACTTTCTGGTCTTCCATTGGGCCAGAGGTCATTTCTGCACCCACATTCAATGACTTAGAACAGTCTGTAAGTTCAGCTCTTCTGGTTTCCTTAGGCACCTCAACACATGTGGTTTACAAAACACATACACATGAATTAAAAAAAAAAAACACAAAATGCTCATAAGAACATGAAACTAAGTTTCTTTTATAGATGGAGAGGAATTTCATTTCTGCTAACCCCCCCCCACACCCTCCTCTTAAAAACACCACTTTTTCTTTGTTTTTGGAAACAAGATATCACCCTGTAGTTAAGTCTGGCCTGGCACTCTCTAAAGAAAAATCCCACCACCTCTGTCTCGGCCGTGCACCCCCACCGCAGCTCTGATGACTTATTTGGGGCACACAACTTGCTCCACTTACCTAGAATGCTAAAACCAAAACACCTAGTATCTGACCCAGGCTTAGGTTTCCATCACTATGAACAAGGAAGAGACGATTTCTATTGGATTTTTCTTAGACACTCGAGTTCTCAGTGAACAGTTGGCCCGTCACAATTCGGGATGTTGTTCTGTTTAAAAACCGCACACGGTCATTTTACATTCTTAAAAGCAACACAGCAGAGCGGTTTAAATGCAAAATGAGCTGAGATGCTACTTTCTACTCCAACTCTTCCAGACTCTTCTGGGAAATCCAGAAAACTAAACTAAAGAAATGCAACGTCCCCTTTTATAATTCTAATTCTAACTGTCACATTAAATTGAAGGTGAGGATAAAACCGCAACGACAGTTAACGCAGTCGAGTGGAGTGCGATACCATGCGTGTTATTTAATGCACAAGTGCAAAAGTCAAGTTCCCTAAAGAAATCCAAGTGCTTCCACTTTGTCTCCCGGGAATGTATAAATTAACCATTCTTCCTCCCTGCCTCCCTCCTCCCTATTTTAAATGTAGATAGGGCGACTCAAGCCTTTTGAATTTGAAGGGCCGCTATCTCGGGCCCATTGTTTTCATCAACCTGTTTTGAATGACACTGAGCACGTATAGATTCTCTTATAAAAGCACCCCTAGGATGCTGGGCTCCTTCCTCCAAGCTGCTAGCTAATTTTGCATAGCAATTAGTACTGACTTCTCCGAGTCTGCAACCCAAACACCGCTCCAGAACATTCCACAGTTCCTCCAAAGATAACCCAACTCTGTCCCTTTAGATTTCAAACCAGAAGGGGAGGAACTTGTGTAATGATTAAATTCTCAGTTTGTGTGAAGACACAGTAATCCCTGACTACACGTTAATTCCGACCCTCGGACGCGACTGGGCTGCTAGGAGCCAGCATGTGCGTCCTTTTAAAACCTATTTTACGTATTCACTGACCGCGCCGGGCCGGGCCACATGGTCCTCTCTCGCAGCCAGTCAGCTGTAGGCAGCAGATGGGATCATTTGCATTTTCCTTTTTATACATTTTTTTTCCATCGGCAAATTAAAAGATTTAAAAAAAAAGTTCGTCCTCATTGTTTACTAAAACCACGCACGCGGCTTAAATGTTGACTTGGGCTTTTCTCTCTCTCCCCCCGCCCCCCACCCCAAGTCTCTGAAAGTTGGGGAACTGCGAGGGGTAGGTTTCTTAATTCTCAACTCGGACTCTGCAGTCCGGGAAGCGAGGAGACAGTCGGTCTTAACTAAGTCGGCGACTGGAAGTCTCCCTGTTTTCCGCGCTGAGCCCCGTGGGTCGGAGTTGGTGGAGGGTCCCCGAGCGCGTGCTTCGCTTAGCAGTTTCAAGCAGCAAAACTTGGGCTCTCGGAGCTCAGGCTTTACCGGAGAGGGCGGCCACCCAGCCGGGGGAGTGGCCAGGGCGCCCCCAGAGTTGGGGTCGCTCTCCAGCGTAGTCCCCCAAACACGGATCTGGAGGGGGGAGAGCGCACCCCGAAGTCTTTGTGCCCGGAGTGGCGCGGGAAGGTCCGCGCGAGGGGAGAGTACAGCGCCACCTCCGAGCGTCCCAAAAGCGGGGGGCGCGGGCGGAAAAAGACACGCCGCGTTGCCTCGTCCCCCCACCCCCCGGGGGGAGGGGAGAGGAAAAAAGTAGAGAAAGAGGCTCCGGGGACCATGCTCCAACCCGGAGAGCACGGAGCGGAGAATGCGCCTTCCCGTGGGTCCCAGCCGCCCTTGTCGGCCGGCAGCCGGCGCGGGCCCACGTGGAGCCGCGCTGTGCAGGCCGAGCGCGCCCGCCCCGCAGCGCGCCCTAGCTCCCCGCCGCGGTCGCTCACGCCCGAGCGCCGCCGCCGCCGCCGGTCCCGCGTGTGCCCCGCTGAGGGGGAGGGGCGGCGCGGTGGGGGCGGAGGGCTCGAGGTTCCACTGCAGCGGGGGCTCCTGTGTCCTTGTGCGGAAATGACACACGGAGTCCCGTCACGTCACGCGAGAGCGCAGCGCACGGACACACACAAAGAGAGGGGAAAATACACGGCGCCCGCCCGCCCGCCGCCCCCAGCCAGTCGGCGGGGCCGCCCCGGCCAGGCCCTGCGCGCTCGGCCCCCACTGCGGCCCGCGCGCCCGCCCCCCGCACGTGGCGCCCGAACTCGGCGCGGGCCCCGCTCCGCAAAGTAGCAACTCTCTTCCCAGGTGAGTGCGGGCCCCGGCGGGGGCCGCCCGCGAGCGGCTCGCCGCCTCCGTGCGGGTTGGAAGGGGGGGAGCGGGCGCCCACGGGCTCGTCGCGCCCCATTGTGCCGCGCGCCCCTTTGTGCCCGCTCGGAACGCCGCGACTCCATGGCGTTCCGGGAGCACGCGCGCCGCGGCCCGGGAGGAGGAGGAGGAGGGAGGGGAGGACGCACGGTGGAACGGTCCGCGCCGCCGCCGCCAGGCCGGCCCCACTCGCGCCGCGCGCCGGCTCTCCACCCCCGGCGGGCCCGCGATGGAGCAGCCGAGGGCCGGCCGGGGAGCAGCTGCGCGGCGCCGGGGCGCTCGCGCTCTACCGGCCTGTGGCGGGGATGGAGGGGTGTCCCAGGGAGCCGAGGGGCGGACCGCCGGAGGCCCGAGAGCCGCCGCTCCGAGGGACGCTGCCCCGGGGAGGCTGCGGAGGGAGCGAGGCCGCCGGCCGCCCGGAGCGGGGTGGGGCGAGCCCCGCCGCCAGGGGGCGCGGCGCCCTCCCGGGCCGTTCCACGGCGCTCCGTGGTTCCCGCTGCCCGGGCTGGAGGCGGGCCCAGCCCGGCGCTCCGGGTGTGCACCCCGGCGAGCGCGAGGCCTTCCTGACCCGCGATGGAGGCGGCCGCGGGGCGCTCGCCGCCCCTCGTGACTTGTGCCCGCTGCGATCGGCGTGATTTCCCACGCAGACTTGGCTGTGGTTGGGGCTGTGCTGTGCGGAGTTGTGAGGGCCTTGTGTGCCGGGAGCGGCTCATCTTGAGTTCTATTTTTCCTAAGTTTTTACTGAAGTAGAAGTTTGATCACTCAGGTGGCCCACTTGGGGAGTATTTTGGAGGTGGAGGCCAGCCAGTGATGCTTTGAATTAGGGTTCACTATTTGGGAGTCAGAAAACTTCCTTTTCAAAGCAACTTTTGAATGTTTTCCTACAAATGGCACGGCACGGGGTCGAGGGAACAGTACCAGAAATCTAAAGACCCCAGAAAACTCTGGAGAGTTGAGAACGTGGAGAAAGCTTGTAATGTTCAAGATAGAGGTTTTAGATTTTCCTCTTTTCAGGTTCCTTGCCTGCAGTTTTTCTCTTTTTGACTATTCACTTTTAATTTATAGGTGTTTGGGTTTTGTTTTTGAATTTTATTTTCCGTGTATGTGTTTTGACTGCATATATATATATATATGTATGATGTATATATATATGTATGATATATATATATATATATCATACATGTGCACCATATCCTGGTATTCTGTGATGGTTGTGAGCTTCCACGTGGGTGCTGGGAACCCAGCCCAAGACCTCTGCAAGAGCAGCAAGTGCTCTTAAACGCCGAGCCATCTCTCCAGCCCCTAGTTTATAGTTTTATCTGTAACCTTACAGGACTTCAGCATCCTCCAATTCTAGGGTTTGGCCAGGATTTTTATCCCCTTCCTTTTTGAGACAGTCTCCTGTGGCCCCTGCTGGCCTCAGCCTTGTTTGTTATATAGGCCTGGGTGATCCTGAACTCCTGAGTTTCCTCCACCCATCAAGTTGGGATTCTAAGTACAAACTACCCAACCCAAGTTTTGCGGTGCTTGATGGAAATTAGGACTTTAGTTACTCTAGGGCAAATATTTATGTCACCAGCCCCATGATTATTATTTGTATATTTTTTAAATCTAAACTTTTACATATAAATATATATATTCTCATCAGACTGAGACATAAGTACAATCATGCGTTTTACTAGAGATGCTTTTTGTTTCTTTGTTTTTTTTTTTTTTTAATCAGCGTCTCACCGTTGCTTGAATGGCCTGGAGCTTTTTTTTAACTAGGCTGGCCTTGGTGTGATCCTCCTGCCTAGGCCTTCTAAACACTAGCATTCAAGGTCCCCCCACACCTGGCTTTTGTTGTTGTTGTTTGGTCTTTTTGAAACTGAGTCCCTAAATTCAGTCCTGTCCGTGAATTGCTATGTAAACTAGGCTAGCCTTAAACTTTGAGACCGGACTGAGTCTTCCTGTAGGGGGTGGGGGAAGGTGTTAAAGGTGTCCTCACCACCTGGCTTTTGTTGTTTTCTCAGACTGGGTCTCACTGTGTTTCCCACACTGGGGTTGTCCTTTGGTTTCTCTGTAGACCAGGCTGGCACTTAACTTAGGGAATCTACCTACCTGTCATCCCCCTTTCTCCTCCTAGTGTTGGGACCAAAAGTAGGAGCCACAGTGACATATCAGAGATGCCATTTTAGTGACGTTAGACAGTGAAGTTAGTGTTAGTGTTGTTTCTCCAAACACACAAGAAGACCAGTTAGCTGTGAAGACAGACTAGCCAGCATCCCAGTCTCTTAAAGCTCAACAGGTTATCTGGGGACCTTTTGGCACCAAGGGTGGGGACAGAATATTTCGGAAGAGGGAAGTCGGACTCAACCCTGACAGATGTTTGATTGGGTGAGAATTTAAGATCCTGTAGGAGACCGTCTTCAGAGCTACCTAAAAAATCCCAAAAGCAACAGAAAGGGAGCAGCATGGATTGAGAATGGCATTGGCACCAGCAGTAAAACTTTTTACAGGAGACTAGGGAACGGGGGTGCATGTTTTAATTTTGCTAAGTGAACCTATGCTTGCCACTCTAAGCATCCTATACCCAATGCTGACCAGCATAACTTGGCATCTGTTTTAGAACTCATTTTTTGGAGTAGCAGAACCTTGGAGTTTGCAGTGATGCTATCTTTTCCAGCCCTTCACCGACCTGAAGCTTGCTATGCAAACCAAGCTGGCCCAAGCCTTGAGGCATTCCTCCTGTTGCTGCTTCCTTAGGGCTGGGATTATGGAAGTGTACTGCCACACCTCTTTGGGTGGTGGTTGTTGTTTGAGACAGGGTTTCAGGTAGTTTAAGCTGGCTTTGAACTCTTAGGGCCAAAGGTAACCTTGACTCATCCATTTATGTGCACACGTGCACAGGTGTGCACGTGACCCCTGCATTGCCTGTGGAGCTCAGAGACTGCTTATCGGAATCCACTGTGGGTTCTGGAGAGTCAAGCACCTTCACTTGTTTAACCATCGCTTCCAGATAAATCACACACACACCACCCCAAAACATCCATTGGCAAAAATGGATGTGTTTGGTTTTGTGAGTATCACCTTGCATTCAGCCCTTCTCATTTTCAGAGCCCACAGGACCTTCCTCCCCTTCTTGAGGCTCCAATATAGCATTGCTTTGAACATCTCCACCCCAAACTTGTGAGTTCTGGAACTAGGTACATACAAGTCAAGCCAAGAGCTCTGCATTTTAGCATTGTCTCCAGTGTGTTAAACAGGGGCTGTTCCTCTAGGAGTAGTGGTGCGTGCCTGGCGCGTTAGTGAGACTTGTGTCTGGAAAGCAGATTTATGCATGTTTGTTTTAGAACTAAGGTTTGCTCAGCAACTGCTTTATTAAAGTTCTGTCACTTCTTACTTATTTGGGGGATGGGCTTGAGACTGCTTCTTGTAGTGTATCTCCAACACTCAGTTCTCCCTTGTCTTAAATGCTGGGATCACAGACATACAGGTTCATGCAGCTGAGTTCAGACCCTCTTTTGCTCAGGGTCTTTCTGTGTATTATTATAGGTCAGAACCCATGATTCCCCTGTCTCTGCTACTCAGTGCTGGGATTCTACCATTCCAAGGCCACCAGCAGAGACTTTCTTTTCTTTTTTAAAGATTTATTTGTTTCATGTATGTGAGTACACTGTTGCTGTCTTGACACCCAAGAAGTCATCAGATCCCATTACAGATGGCTGTGAGCCACCATGTGGTTGCTGGGAATTGAACTCAGGACCTCTGGAAGAGCTGTTAATGCTCTTAACTGCTGAGCCGTCTCTCCAGCCCACCCAGCAGAGACTTTCTTACAACATATATTTAAAGCCAGTGCCCTTAAATCTGAAGGGAAGATTGTTTGAGATGGGCTCACTCTGTAGACAGACAGGTCCTGAACCCAATCTGTTCAACCTCTTAACCTTTGTTTGTTTGTGTGTTTGCTTTCTCCTTTGTCCATCTGATTTTCGTCTGTGGTTGATCACTAAGTAGCTGCATAGGTCACTCACACGCAAGGACTGTTTGTTGGTTTGAGCATGGAGCAAGTGCTGGACCAAAGCTTTCCTGGAGCAGCCAGGCTGTGCCCAGGACACTAATTAATTAGCTCATGTGCTCCCAAGATCGAACACTTGAAATAGTGGATAACACAAAGGAAACTCTGCTTTTGACTCTTAGGGAAGTGAGTCCCCTTTGTCCAGCTCAGAGTGCATGCTGTCTTTTCCTCCTTGAACTAGTTTCTGGATGCCAAGGTTGGAGGGTGAGCCCTTTCTGAGGCGAAAGAGACCTTTCGTAGAACCAGCTAACAGACAAAAATATGATGACATTTAGGCAGATTCAAAAAGCTCAGGGACTAGTGGATTAGACCATGGCTGTTGGGCGTGTGGGCCAGCAGGCAGGGCTGTGTGAGGGCCCTTCCATGACTGCTGGACTGGAGGTTGTGCCCTGGCTGCAAACAGAAGGCAGCAACATTTACAGCTTTACTAAAATTCAGGGGCAATTACTCTGGTTTTCTGAGGACTGGTGTTTCTCAAACTGCATTTGCAGTTGTATCTAAAAATAGAAACAAATTGCAAACATGTCCTGCAAATCCCATGGGTCGGACACTGCTGCCAAGAGTGCCTGTTCTGAGAGAGCGGAGGCTCCCAGCCGACCTATGAACTCAGAGACAGACCCCATGAGGCCAGATGGCATGGGAACAGTCTCCCAGTCCTTGGGAGGACATTTGATTTCATTTCACTCCAGCTCGATTCGATTCTTCCATTTAAAATAATAATAATAATAATAATAATAATAATAATAATAATAATAATAAACAACTTTGTAAAACTTTTAAGATGTTTGTTCTAACTTTACAGTTATTTTAACAAAAAAGAAAGCTAAAAGTTAAAAAAAAAACAAGAAATATCACTAGAGGCTGTAAAATATTCCATATGCTTTTAAAATCACAGAACTATGGGATTGGAAGTAAGTGAATCATGAATCTAAGGACAGCTGGGCTACGTAGTGCTGTTGTCTGAAAAAAATAAGATTTACTTTAAAATTTGTTTTACTTTGTGTGTGTGTGTCTGTCTTTCGGTAGGTGCATGGGGTTGGCCCTCTTTATCATAAGGATCCTGTGGACTGAACTTATGTCTGGATGCTAAGCATCTTTACCCTCTGAGCCATCCAGTACCATGCACTTACTTGTCTCTGTCTGTTGAGGTCCCTGACTGGCCTCTGACTGACTACAGACTGGACTATCCTCAGACTCAACAAAGCTATAATGTGCAACACCACCATGTTCTTTATGTTGTTATACTTTGCACAGTTCTGTGAGCTGAGGCGGGTGTGTGCAGTTTCACAGAAGAAAGAGTTTTAGACAGGTAAGGAACTGTATGAAGATTAAAAATGCTCAGTGTTCTACCAGGGCTAAGAGTGGCCGTGGCTCTCCCAGAGGATCTGGGTTTGGTTCTTAGTACCCACGGAACGTTATTCCAGTTCCACAGAATTTAAGGCCTCTTCTGACCTCCAACTGCTCAGCCATCACAGCAGCCCAGATGCTATCTAATTTTTGGAATCAGGGTCTCGACTTTGTAGCTCTGGCTGGTCTTGAACTCAAAGAGATCCCCCTGCCCCAGTCACCCAACTGCTGGGATTAAAGGCATGTACCTAGCGAAATTTCACTTGTTAAAGGTCAGGGTCACTAGCCCCTCCGTGGTTGACAAGTTCAGGTATCTGGGCCTATGGGATTTGGGAAAGTGACAACCAGGCTTCACTTCCAGTCTCCCTGGAAGGCTGGAGAGACCATCTGACACTGTGCCCAACCCTTCTTGATTCCTGGTCTCCATCTATCTTCTAAGTGAGGTCCAGAGGGTGACCCAGTGGTCCCCATCTACATGGTAAGAGGTTGGTGGGAGGCTTGTGTGTAAAACCCTTGGAATGTGAAGTCACACCGAGACTACCCTAGCTAAGTGGTCTCACCTATAGCGCAGAGCTGCCTCGAAGCCAGGTCTTACAGAATGATGACGGAGGTGAGAGGGTGGGAGGAATCTTAATTTTCATTAAGCCTTTCAGATCCTTACGTTTGTTTTAGTAGCACAGCCTTTGAAATGCTTGGAGCATATTCTTACTGCTTTGCCTTTTGTGTGTGAGGGGTTCTATTTCCCAGTGAGGAGCCACAGTCCCCATTATCCACAATTCCAGTTCCTTCTTTATTTTTTCTTTTTGAGTGGGTTTCTCTGTGTAGCCCTGGCTGTCCTGTAACTCACTCTGTAGACCAGGCTGGACTCGAACTCAGATCCACCTGCCTCTGCCTCCCTAGCACTAGGATTAAAGGTGTGACCATCATGGCCCAGGTGTGTGCTGCTCTTGAGGCTCACGAGCTCCAGGCCATCTGTCTGGTTTACATCTGGAAATGGAGCTAGAAGTGAAAAGGGCTTGTCTCTGGATGGCGAGTTTGGGCGTGTGGGTCAGTCTGCTGTGGCCTTCATGGCCGTTTCCGACTTAATGAAGCAGGACCAGAGTCAGCCGGCTGGGATTGAACCTAAGCTTCACAAAGCCCTCAAGTACTTCCTGTTCCTGGGTCTGTTGCTTGTCCTGAGTATTGGGCATCTCTTGAGCAGCTGCCCCTCCACTCCGGGTGTTGTGCCGATCTAGCGTGTTGCACTGGCAACACTGGAGAACTATTCTTCTGGAACCTAGGGACCAACTACGGAAGTGACTGGTCCTGTTAGGGCTGGCCAGAGGACTTGCCCCATGAGGTGTCTGTGCTCACTTTCCGGAAGCCCTGGTTCCCTGGTCAAATTCCTGCATGGCTTGCTCCTTCCTCACGCCCACCTGGCCAGCCTTCCTAGGCTCCTCCTGTTCTGCTCAGCTCCCAGGGCCCTCCAAAGTTGACGTTTATAAAGTTCCCAATGAAGACAGGCACAATCAAGTTACAGAACAAAAACATTTCACAGTTTGTTGTTGAGCCATATTCACAGTGCAACCCAGGGGCCACAGGGTGGATGTCTCGGCTAAACTCCTAGTTTCCTTATCCAGCTCACAACCCTGGAAATGACTAGTTGGATTCTGGCCTAGTCCACATCCAGTAGGCTTGTTCCTCCCCTGAAATTTAGCTTATTTTGAAAAATGTAGTGGGGAGGAGGAGGTAAAGTTTGCTTGCCTTTAATCCCAGCACTGGGAGAGCAGAGGCAGGTAGATCTCTGAGTTCGAGGCCAGCCTGATCAACATAGTGAGTTCCAGACCAGTCAGGACTATGTAGTGAGACCCTATCAAGAATAAAGACAAAACAAAAAGGACCCCCAAAGGGGACTGGGGAGATGGCTCAGCAGCTAAGAGAATTGGCTGCTCTTACAGAGTTCCTGAGTTCAAATCCCAGCAACCACACGATGGCTCACAACAATCTGTGATGTGATGTGATTCCCTCTTCTGGTTGTATGTGAAGACAGATAAAATAAATATTATATATATAATCACTTAAAAAAAACCCAAACAATTTTTATTTTCTGTATCAAAGAGTTTCATTCTTACTATAGAATATTTAGAAAGTAGAGGGAATTCTGAAGAGTCATCCACAATCCTGCTAATTGACAGTAATTAGCATTTTGGCATAATTTTCTCTAGGTGCTTTATGGCCTTTTAAAATTACACAGTTGGGCTATCCCTAGTGAACTCTGAAGTTTGTAACTGTTAATGGGGTGGCCTTATAATGAAAAATTGGCTTTGAATTCTTTACATAATTTAATGCCCGTGTCTTCCTGCCAGTTGAGGACTGCAAGTTTCCTGCCTAGGAAATGTGTAGACCTTGACTTCATAGCTGTGGGTCCTGGGAAGAGAACAGTGATGGGAGCCAGGCAGCCCAGGGCACACGGTCGCTGCTTACATGTCCTGCTCAGCGTTTTGTGCGGTTTGTCTGTTACTAACAGGCTAGTGGTGCTCTCCACAGACAGCAGTGTTTCATCAGCCGAGGGCAGGCTGTGAAGATGAATACGTGTGTGTCTGTCTCTGTCCCTCTGTCCCGCCTTCTTCCTGCCGGTTCTCTGCTCCTGACCTTTGCTCTGTTGACCTGTTCGGGGTCCAGACGTTTCCAGTGTTTGAGGACACGTGGTTAATAGGAAGGTCTAGTCCCAGGTCTTCAGAATAGGAATGTGATAAGAAAGTTTGTTACATCTTAGTGGACATCGACGAAGTTATTCCCTTCTGGTTTAAAAAATTAAAGAAAAAATTGCATGGATCTATGTTGAGTTTTGTTGACTCTGTGTAAAAATATTTTGCTATCAAGCCTGACCATCTAAGTTGTGTTTCTGGGACCCACGAAGTAGAGGAGATAACCAATTCTCACAAGTTAACCTCTGACCTCCACTTGAGCCCTGTGGCACAGAAGTACTCCCCCATATACACATGAATATAAATAAATAAATAAAAACATTGCAGCTGGGCATGGAGGCCTATACCTGTAATCTAAATCTCAGCATTTGGGAGGTAGAGGCAGAAGAGTCAGGAGTTAAACAGTTTCAAAAAACCAAAACATCATAGTGGTGAAGAGGTCATGGTCACAGGAAGCTCAAGGCAGAAGGATTATCCCAAGTCAAGGCCAGTCTTGGCTACACAGCAAATTTCAAGCCAATCTCGGCTACAGAGTAAGATCCTGTCAATAAATGAATGAATGAATGGATGGATGGGTGTAGGGTTGCATATGTTAATCCAAACCCTGCGTTTGGGAAGCTGATTATTCTAGTTGAGGGTACTACTGATGAAACACCACGACTAAAGGTAAGTTGGGGTAGGGAAGGGTTGTTTGGCTTACAATTCTACATCACTGTTCATCATTAAAGGAAGTCAGGGCAGGAGCTGATGCAGAGGCCATGGAGGGATGTCACTTACTGGCTTGCTTACTCTGGCTTGCTCAGACTGCTCTCATAAAACCCAGGGCCACCAGCCAGGGATGGCACCACCCACAATGAGCTGGGCCCTTCCACATCAGTCACTAATTAAAAATGCCTTCCTGTTGGATCTTATGGCGGCGTTTTCTCAATGGAATTCCTTTCAGTCGATTCTAGCGTGTGTCAAGTTGACATAAAACTAGCCAGCACGGGGAAGAGGTGGGACAAAAACTAAATTTTTTAAATTATCTTTAACTAACTATGATGATTTTAAAAAATGCCACTATCAGGTAACAAAAACACTTTCACAATGTAACTATATATCTGTCTGTCTGTATGCTTATTATATACAAGTAGCCTTGGAAGGCCTCAAGTCACTGGTGTGTAGCCAACCCAGCCTATCCTTCTGGGATTACAGGCATGTACCGCCCACCATTCTTGGTTTCAGGTGTGTGCTTGTGTGTTTTCGCCTGCACGCCTGCATGTGGGGGTTCGTATGCACGTGTGCTCGTTGAATTGACTTTGCAGATGGCCTTGAACATCTTATATCCGACATGCTGGGACTTTAGGTATAAGTTAACATGTGTTATCCCCCATGTCTTTCTTGTTCACGTGGTGCTGGACTTCCAACCCAGGACTCAGTGTTGCTACAAGGACTGTACTAATTGACATCCCCCAACCCTCTGCTGTTCCTTGGACGCAGGCTGCCCCAGAGCACCATGAATCACAGGTGACCTTGAGCTCAAGGTTGTGGGGTTATAGATGAGCACTATTCGGCTAGACGGGTTTTCCCTTTCCTTGTTCAGATAGATACTGCCCCACTGGGAGACAGCTGATTTGGGCCTGTGTGTGTTCTGAAACAGAAGGTCTGCTCAGGAACACGGGTTTGAAACAGAGCGGGCTGGCTCAGGTCAGGCAGCACGGGAGGTGGTGGGAGCTGCTCCTCCGTAACCTATAGTTTTGCAATTAGAAGGAATGTCTGTGGCATGCTAGGCATCTGGGTCTTCCGCATCCACCCACCAAGAGCATGTGACCTGTACTAAGCCCATGATCGGGAAGTGGAGGTAGCAGTGTGATAGATACACTTCTCATTCTACTAGCCTGGGGATAGACCCGCCCTGCCTCTACTTGGAAGCTTCCTGCACTGTGATGTGTCTTTTTCCAAGCCTGTATCTGCCTAGTTTTCCAGGTAGCTTTCTTACAATTAAAGGAGAATTGGGTCCCTTAATTGCTGCTGGACCAAGATCTGAGTCTGGAACTGGGTTTGTATCCCCCAAAAGCACTTCCTACAGGACAGTTGGTGATTTGTTTCCTTCCTGCCTGGGTAGGAGATACACCCTTAACTGACTTTCAAGCCTGTCTGCCTCCATTTGCTGTGGGACACCGAGCCTGCTCCCTGCCTCAGGATTCTATATTGGTAGCTTTGGGATTTAAGTTGCTCTGGGCCAAGGTGGGTCAGATATGTAAAACAACCAGTACTTCCCCTCCTCATGAAGCAGAGGTAGCTTTGGGTTTCTAGGCTAAGTGGGAAATTGCTTAGCTTTTCACTGAGCTACTTCTGCACTAGCCTAGCCTCTGCTTCTGGTCCACATAGGAATGGGGAGTGCTCTGTAAAGCGCTCTGCATGTCCAGGAACTGGCAGTCCATTTACCTTTTGCTAAAGCCTTCTTGGGTCCTTCAAGGTTCTCCAGGTGGTTCGAATGCAGCTTCCAGCTTCCGGGCTTCACAACTAGGTGCTAAATTTTCTGGTGTGGTTTCACATGGTTCAGAACTCAGGCTCATTCCGACAGATTCCAGGAGCAGCTGGGACTACCCCTCCTTTGCCTCTTGGCTCCATGGTGCTCCTGCTGTAACTAGCACATAATAGGTAGGCAGGTGTAATGGTGAAGGAATCCATCTTCCGTGTCTTGTGTGTGTGTGACCTCTGTGATTTCCACTTAGCCAGTCTTTGCACGTCGTTTAGACAGTCACATCCGTTGTCTCCTTCCACTCCTACCTTTTCTCGAAAGAATATGTGTAAGTGGGCCTGGTAGTACATGCTTCTAATCTCAGCACTCACTGTGTCAAAGCATAGTTATGGAAGGTGTCTGCTTCTGATGTCCTTCACTCGGTCTCCCAAGCTCTTTTGTTCACCTTTGCCCATGATTGGAAGGGATGGGTCATGTGACTGTGGCCGTGTTTCTAAGGGCAGTCTGCAGGCTTGGTCACTCCCATGACCTGAAGTGTGTTTTCCCATCTATCTCCTGGCTGGTAATGTACCTGAGCTGCTGCCTGGAACTGCCAACCTTCCCAACTGCAGAGGGACTCCCAGCTCAGAGCAGGGTTTACTTGTTGAGGTAGATGGAGTTAGCACTGAAAGCCATCTCTGAACCTAGCATACGGACCCGAAAAGTTGACATTTGTTTCCTGTCAGTACCACTTCATGTTGTTCTTCAAGTGTGAGATAGTGCTAAATGGTAATTATTATTATTATTATTTTAATATTTGTTTACTTTATGTATTAGAGTATGCTGTAGCTGTCTTCAGACACCCCAGAAGAGGGCATCAGATCTCAATATAGATGGTTGTGAGCCACCATGTGGTTGCTGGGAATTGAACTCAGGAACTCTGGAAGAGCAGTCAGTGCTCTAACCACTGAGCCATCTCCAGCCCATGGGAATTCTTCTTCTTTTTTTAATGTTTGTTTATTTTTTTATGTTATGGATACACTGTAGCTGTCTTCAGACACACCAGAAGAGAGCATCAGATCCCATTACAGATGGCTGTGAGCCACCATGTGGTTCCTGGGAATTGAACTCGGGACCTTTGGAAGAACAGTCAGTGTTCTTAACCCACTGAGCCATCTCTCCAGCCCCTGGAATTATTCTTAATTTCAAATAAATCTGACTTTAGTCCTCTCCAGTGGTTACGCACAGACTGATGCCTGATTCCGGGCGGTACTCGGACTCCTTAGAACGCCGCTCCTGTGCACGTGGGCGCTGTCCTTAGCTGTTTGCCTGGGGTTGTTTCGCTTTATTACAGGGTCTCTCTGTATCCCTAGCTGGCCTGAACTTGATGTGTAGACCAGGCTAGCCTGGCCTCACCTGCCTCTTTTCAGAGTGCTAGATCTTATTTTGTGAACAGATCAGCTAAACACCGTCGTTCTTGTCTTCTCCTTCCCTCTTATCACTCAGGCCACAGCCACCCCGTATAGTTAGTTTGTTGGATGTAGTTGCATCTCTTGTATAAATTACTTACCTGTATCAGTTGTAGGAGCCACAAATCCCCAGTGTGGATATTAAAGGGTGTGCTATAAACTTTTTTTTCAAACGTCACTTGTAACTGCTTTTGTAGAATTTGGGGGATACCAGAGACTCCCTGGTGGTCTCAGTGATGGTGTGAGCCGGTCGGGTCATGACAATGCAGTTGGACAGGATGGTTCTGTCTACAGAGTACTAACCCTCCTCCTGCCTCAGCCCATGCTTGCTCTGGATTCCCTTCTGTGTTGCTTCTGAAGGAAAGACTAGACTAGGCGAGTGTGTAATGAAAACACAGTGGGACCTCATGTGCAGTTTTACATGTTCTGATCACCTGACTAAAACAGGTGGAATTGGGAGGGATGCCTCGTGGTTAGAAGCTCTGGCTGCTCTTAAGGGCACTTAGGTATTTCCAGCACCCACACAATGGCTGACAACCTTTGTCATTCTTGACGCAGGGATCCCAGGCCCTATTCTGGCCTTTGTGAGTACCAGGCATTCGTGTGGTGCACAGATACTTGCAAGCAGAACACCCATACATATAAGGAAATATAATTGATGGGAATAGTAAGTGAAGTTAATAAGTGATTTTCCTTAGCTTAGTAAGACTAAACTATTTCAGCGTGTGATCAATACAGTTGAGTTGTTTCACATTGTTTTGATTGGGCTGTCTAAATAGGCAATAGCATGACACCGTGGCGCATCTACGTTTGGCTAGGTCCTGAGTATGTAGTCCCATGTGTGGCTCCTTCACTAGTTGCACAGGTATTTGACTACCTGGAGTGCTGGTTCCTCAGCTCTGTTTATTGAGACCACAGTCTCCCTCCTCCACCTTTTTTTTGTTATGGTTGTTTTAAGACAGGGTTTCTGGAACTACCTTTGTAGACCACATTGGCTTGGAACTCATAGAGATCTGCCTGCGTCTGCCTCCTGAGAATGGTGGGATTAAAGGCGTGCACCGCTGAGATGTTTGATTTCCTGGGCAGGGATGAGAAAGAGACCATGCACACTGGTGTCTTAGGTTGGTTGCTTTGCTCGGGAACTTTACTAGTAAGCGGCTCTTAGCCAGCATCTTGCTCTAAGCAGGTGAAAGGCATGCTTCTGTGAACCTGGTACAGAGGGTGCTTTGGCCACACACGGTGGTATCACCTTTAATCCCAGTGCTAGAGGCAGAAGAATCAGCAGAACTCTGAGTTCAAGGCAAGCCTGGTCTAAATAGGAAGTTTCGGGACAGCTGGTTACACAGTAAGACCCCCCCCCCCCTGTTTTCTCTCTCTGTCTCTCTGTCTCTCTCTCTCTCTCTGTCTGTCTGTCTGTCTAAAAAGGTGGTGGGTGGGGTGCACACTTACTTAAACCTGTGGCAAAGCCTTTAATCACTGGTCCCAAAGCTGGACTGGGGGTGAGGGAGTTTCTGTGTGTGTAAAGAAAATTAAGGAATAAATCAAGCAATCAATGAAGACCTTGTCTTTATCTTTTCATTTAGTGGAATAGAAGATGAACTCAACTGAATTCAGTGAAGATGTAGATGAAGGTAAAAACAAAACGTTTTTAATTGAATATTTTCGAATAGGTTATATATTCATATAGCCCCAAATTTAAAAAGCATCTAATGAAAAGCCTTCCTCCCACTGTTGGCCACCTCTCTGTCTACACACCTGTTCCCAGCTGCTTTTTAAAAGTACAGGGTGGTAATGTTCAGGGGTGGGGGTTGTAGTTCAGTTGAGAGTCCTTGGCTCTGTGTTGGTTGATAAGAGCTGTCACACATTTATTATTACCCATCTATTCCCCCCAACACCCCAAAAGATTTTTAAACCCACATTTTAAATTGACATGTGGTCAGACTGTTCAGCATTGGCAGGGAGTAGGGGGATCGTGTTGTTGGGAGGTGCCGGTCAGCAGCATCCTTACTGACAAGGCTAGAGGGTAGCCCACACCGCAGCCCTGATCTTCCCTACTGAGCCCCGTTTCTTCTCTGCCATAGTTCTAAAAGCTAACCCCGTGAAGGTAGAGGGCGGCGATGCTGCGCTGGACTGCTCCCGGAACTCCAGGGCCTCTGAGAAGCACCCTCTGGACAGCGTCCTCACTGCCCTCCACGATTCCAGCAAGCGGAAGCAGATGGGCAGCGACGGCCAGCCAGACTCTGTCCCCAGTGTGAAGAGGAGGCGGTTGATACCTGAGGTGAGGATCTCACTCACTCCCTTTGGTGGCTCTCTGCACTCAGGGGCGTATCTGGCCAGGCACTGATTCTTGGGTCCGAAAAGGGATTGACTTAAGCCGTCTCACGTGTAGCTTCGAGTGAGAATACTTTTTAGAAGGGATTCAGCTGAAATGCTGTGTCTTTAAGGGGAAGAGCAGGGTCTTCATAAGAGAACCGTTTTGAATTCTTTGTTTTGTGCTGCTTTTAGGGATGTGGGGGGCAAGAGTTTGTTAATGGCAAGAAGTGTTAGCAGATGCCAACCATGGCTATGTGTGCCAGGCTGGCCATTGGAAAGCTGGGGCAGCAGGTCTTTCCTAGATGAAGCCCAGTGTTTATAGATACAAAGGAATTGCTCCTAAGGAAGTCCCAAGCAAATATCTTTCTGCCACAGTTTCCTTCTCTCTCTCTTTTGAGACAGGGATCTAGCTCAGGTTGCCTTCCCACTTTCAGAGATGCACTTGCCTTGGCCTTAGGAGTGCTGGCTTCAAGCTTGCAGGGCACCACTTGCCTCTTGCTGCTGTGCTGGAATTAATAACCACCACACCCAGCTGTGCCATTTTCTAACCTCATGGGAGCCTCCCAACTCCTGGTCAGATCCAGGGTCCCCTAAGCCCTTTCATTCCTGTCTCTCCAGGTGGTTCTTTGCCCACTGCAGCCTTGATACAGGATCTTCTCTTTTCGCCATACCTCTTGATTCCTGTGAACCCACACCTCCTCAAGGTGTGAGGACACCCCTGGTTCTTTCCAGAAGTCCTCTAGCCTTTTCTCTTAGCTCATCTCTGTTCATCTCTGCCACCTACGGACTTGTCAGAAGCACACTCCACCAGGCAGCCTAATGAATACAAAGAAATAGAGTCACTAAGAAAACTTGAACTGGGGCTGGAGAGATGGCTCAGTGGTTAAGAGCACTGACTGCTCTTCCAGAGGTCCTGAGTTCAAATCCCAGCAACCACATGGTGGCTCCCAACCATCTGTAATGGGATCTGATGCCCTCTTCTGGTGCGTCTGAAGACAGCTACAGTGTACATAAAATATATAAATAAATCTTTTGGGGGGGCGGAGCCCAAACTAGGATGGAACTGGAAACGAAAACCTTAGCAAGTCAAACAGACCTCAGCAACAAGCCCCAGCAGCAGAGACATGGAAAGTTGCCTGTTGTATTGAAATTGACTAAGGGCTGAGAGAATGGATGGGCACATCTGCCTCTCACAGTACTTCTGTAGTTCAAGGGGCAGGTAAAATGTACTACATAAAGTAACAGGGGCCGGGAATGAGGCTTAGGTAGGTGTCTAGCCCAGGATGAAGCCTTCTATGGTCCCTCAAACACCCTTATTCTAGAAAACATTTTCCCAGACACCCATACCTAGCTCCAAATCTGCCTTTCGCCCACACCCCCTTGCCATGTTGCTCCTTGGGAAGAACCAGATATGCATTCCAACCTGCATGTGCATGTAACCTGTAGTTTTCCATCCTCCGGGTGTCAGGATTCAGCTCTCTCTGTTTCACTCATTTTCCCTGAGACAGGGTCTCGGGCTGCCCGGCTAACCCTAAACACTGAAGCAGAAGTTGAAGCTTCTGCCCCTGGAGTGCTGAGTCTATAGGTGTATGCCATCGGTGCTGGGGATAGAACACCCAGGGCTTTGTGCACTGCACGGTAGGCAAACGGTATACCAACTGAGCTACATGCCAGCTGTCTTGGGTACTGTTCCGTTGCTGTGAAGAGACACCAGGACCAAGGCAACTCCTATGAAAGGATGCATTAAATTGGGAGTTTGCTCACAGTTTCAGGGGGTTGTCCATCATCATGATATATTGGTGAGGAGTATGGGTTCCATAGAGGCAGGTACTGAGCAATAGCTGAGAGCTGTATCCTGATTGGTGCTGCTGGTGGTGGTGGTGGTTGTGAGGGGCTGTTATGAGCTTTTTAAACCTCAAAGCCCACCCCCAGTGAACACACTTCCTCTAACAAGGCCACACCTCCTAATCTTTGAATAGTGCCACTCTGGTGAATAATATATGAACTAATATATGGGCCATTCTTATCCAAACTACCACACCAGCTCTTAGTAACTTTTTATAGTATTTATATAGATGGATCTTTGTACATTTATACCTAAGCCTTTCTTTCTTTTCCATTTACTTAAGTTTGTGTGTGTGTGTATGTGTGTCTGTGTGTGTGTGTGTGTGTGTGTGTGTTCGTGCACATGTCCTGATGTGCATGGAGAGGAGAGAGTACAACTTGTAAGGAGTTTCTCTTCTTCCACCAGGTTTTGGGAATTAAAATTCAAATCATTAGTCTCGAGGGCAGGCACCTTTAGATCTTAGTTATTATATTTTATGTGTATCAGTTTTTTGCCAGCACATATGTATGTGTTCCACATGATTGCCTTTTGCAGAAAGGGACATTGGATCTCCTGGAACCAAAGTGTGATCCTCTGGAAGAGCTGCCAGTGAATTGCTCTTGACCATTGAGCCATCTCCCCAGGACATGAAAAGGCTTTACCTTCTTTCTGTAACTTCACTTTTCTTTTCTTGTTTTATTAGCTTTAGTACAATGTTGACCAGAAATGATGAGAGGAGACTGTTTTCTTCCAAATGTTAGAAGGTTCTAGTTCCTCACTATGGACTATCAGGCTAGTAAGCCGAGGCAGGAGGATCATAGGACAGCCTGGGGCATTCGTTACATCTTCATATTATAAGACCCGTACAGCCCTGACCCGGGACTTCGTGTGCATGTGTTCCATGCGGGGCTCAGTTAGCACTGCGTAGCTTATGCAGCTACCTGCCAGAGAGCAACCCTGACCTGGGTTCTGGCTTTCCTGCCCTGCCTCGGAGGACTGGGAGGACTTACACCTATACTAGTCTCCAAGTGTGTATGGAATGCACCTCTGATCATCTGGGCCAGTCGGCTTCGGTTTTGGAAGACTGATTACCGTTTCATTTCCCTAGTATGTTCGGCTACATTCAGATTGTCTGTTTCTTATATTAATTTTAACAGATGTTACCTTCCAAGTGCTGGGTCATAGGCATGTGCCAACATGGCCTTGAATTTGCTCTACACAGAACAGCTTAACATTTACAATGTTCTTGCCTGTCTTCAGAGTATTGAGATTATAGGTATTTGTCAGGGTGCCTTGCTCCTTTTAAGTTGTGTGTTGGTGGTGTGTGTGTTGTTTTGGTTTTTTGAGGCATGGTTTCACGGTGTAGCCCCTCTGGCATCTGCAGCCCTCCTTGGTAACTGCTCACTATGTAATTTAAAAGTCAATAGAGATCAGCCTGCCTCTGTCTTCCCAATGCTGGGATTACAACACACCTGGCTCTTTTTTAGTTTGTTTGTTTGTATGCTTGCTTGTTTTGAGACAGGGTATCTTTTCATAGCCCTGGCTGTCTTGGAACTCACTGTGTAGACCAGGCTGGCCTCAAGCTCAGAGACTCCCTACTTCTCTCTTCTAGGGCCAAGGCAGGCACCACCACGCTGGCTTTTTTGTTTTATTGTTTTGGTTTTAATTGAGCATTTGCATGATGTCATTTTCTCTCTTTTATTGTATCAACTATTTTTCTCTCCAGTGGTGCCTTAGAATGCAACCTACACTTAAACATTTTTTAAAAAGGATTTATTTATTTAGTAAGCAGTGTTCTGCCTCCATGTGTGCCTGCAGGCCAGAAGAGGGCACCAGCTCCCATTACAGACGGTTGTGAGCTGGTGGTTGCTGGGACTTGAACTCAGGACCTCTGGAAGTAGAGCCAGGGCTCTTAACCTCTGAGCCATCTCTCCAGCTCCACTGAAAACCTATAAAGAATATTTATTATTCACCTTCAGTAGCAGGAATACAAGTGCGCATAGAGTACTCCTGCACGTATCACATGAGTCTCTGTCTCTTCTTGTTTTCGTCTCTTGTTCCTTTGTGTGTAAGTGCTCATGCTCAGCAGGGCACGTGGTTTTGGGGTCAGAGGGCAGCTTGGAGGAATAGGTACTATGTGAGGTGTAGGATTGATACACACTAGGCAGACAGGCAGTGTCTTGCTTTGCTCCCAGTTGTCTGGCAGACCTGTACTGCCTCTGTCCTCAGCCTGAGGTCCTGCTGAGTCCTCCTTCCCACTTCCCACGCTCCCCTGCTGCTGGAGTCTCCCTCTCCCCAGGTTTCACAGGCTCTGATAAAACCTGTGCAGAGGAATACACAGTGGTCTAGAACATTCCGAAGTGGATCTGTTTTTAATTCCGCTGTCATTATAAAGGAATTTTTCTCTGACATTCACTGAAGACCAAGAACTTTTGAAGGTAAAACCCACAAAAATGTGGATGCACTGTGACAGACCTGGTGAAGTGTTTAACTCTGAGGCGTGGCCTCCTGACTCATCAGTCTGCCTTCCCGTCCTTGCCCTGGCCTCCCCTGGAGATCTCCTCTTGGCTACCCTCTGCCTGGCTGTAATTCTCTATGCTTGCTCTCCAGTTTCAGGGGGTGGCTGTTGGTCCCCAACTGGCTCCTAGAAAAATTGTTTGTTGGCTTGTTCAGGCTGTTTACTTGTTAAATGATACAGGACTTCCAAGCTCTGTGCGTGGAGATCCAGATTTCCAAAAACACGGTTTCTTTTTATGACTAAATAGTAAGTAGGTCTGTGTAGCTGCATCTCATCCTGTTTACCCATTCGTGGACTGATGGACTTTTGCCTTGGTCCCATTTTGTATCTGTTAGGAGTGATACTTAAGTAAGAGAATTTAAGGTGTGTCTGAACAGGGCCTCTGGGTTGGAAGTCGGTGGACTAGCTGCAGGTGTGTCACCTTGACCAGCTCTCTTCCTTGCTCACCTCTGCACAACAGGCTGTCTGTACAGAGCCGTCTGTACCTCCAGTTCGCCTTAGGAGCTGTGGTATTTCAGATGTTTCCTACTGTGTTTAGCTTTTCATAGGGTCTGGGGTCCCACCTCAGTTCTTGACAAAGCCCAGCAACTGTGTTACCCACTGAGCTGTGTCCCAAGCCTCAGTGAGACATTTTTTTAAAAAAAGACTGTAATGCTTATGTTTTTCACATCTTTAAGCAGTTTTTTTGTTTGTTTTGGTTTTTTTTTTGTTGTTGTTGGTTTTTGTTTGTTTGTTTGTTTGTTTGTTTTGTTTTGAGACAGATTTTCTCTGTGTAGTCCTGGCTGTCTTGAAATTCACTCTGTAGACCAGGCTGCCCTTGAACCCAGAGCTCCACCTGCCTCTGGCTCCAGAGTGCTGGGATAAAAGGTGTGGCCACCATGCCTCACTGCCTTTAAGCATTTTTATAAAGAAATACTTAGAAATGTCCCACCCTTCACTCTGACTCCAGCCCTCTCCTCTTCCCCTGTGATCTGGGGAAAGGTGCCATGCTTAGGTGGTCATTCCCAGTGACAATGACTTCCAGATGCCACAGAGTGGTTATCGGAACCTTCTGCCTGAAAGTTAACATCAGACAGGTGTAGCCACAGCGTGTGGGGGGGGGGGGGCACAGCCTGAGCAGCAGTATTGGAGGCTGCCACTGCATGGCTTTTCAACATTCACTTGTCTGTGTGCACCATTGGTGCTAGGGCTTGAACTAAAGGCCTCACGCACGCTGCTGTTTGCATTTTCTCCTTTTTGGTGCTGGGTTCAAAACCGGGGCCGCATGATGCTAGGCCAGAGTTCTACTACTGAGCTGTCCTGGACTCTCCTGATGTAGCCTGAGCTGTCTTCATATTTCTTGTGTAGATGAGTGTGATCTTGAACTCCTGGTCTTCCTGCTTCCACTTCCCAGTGCTGGGATTACAGTTGTGTCATGTGTGTCCTGTTGATGTGTGTGGTGATTGTACCTGCTAGTAAGCACTACTGACTGACCATATACTCCATCTGTCACACCTTTTAGGTAACAGCTTATTTTGTTTTTCCTAAGGATTGGTGTTGTCTCTTTATAATGTTATGACTTCTGCTAAGGGACCACCAGCCTCACATATAGACCTCATCACGTGTGTGAGTGATTCTCCACGTGGAAGTTACTTTGGAGACTCAGTTGGGTTATTATGACGTTTTGCTGGGGCAGACACACCCGAAAGGATGCATGATGTTTAGAAGGACTATAAATGTGAGGACAGACAGGGGGAGCTACACCATTGGTTGGCTTTGCTCCGCCTCTCTAGTCTTCACTGATGACACGCACGTACTGGCTCACCTCACATTGTGTTGCTGAGCTCCACTCCTGGCTTCGCGTAGACAGGACTCGCCAGAAGAGCTTCTCCTGAGGTTCCTGTGGCTTCTTCCTGCTTCTGCAGACTTAGGCTGATTGGCAAGCTTTTCGGTTTCTTCTGGATTGTACTTCCCTTGCTGAGTCGTGTGTGGTGTTTGCTAGTGAACTGGACTGAGGACAACAAAGATTGGCATCACACCAAAGAATTATTTCTAAACAGTTCCACCTCCCCACCTCTGGCGGACGGTGGGCTAGAGGGCAGGTTGCCACTTTATTAAAGTGGGTATAAAATATATATGCCTACAGGAGAGTGTTCAGAGAGGTAGGTAACACTAGTGCTTGGGGTCAAAGGCCAACATACCCAATCTCCTGCACCGATTTGAATCAAGAATGACCTTGAACTTTTCTCCTGCCTGCACCTACCAAGGGTTGAGATTCCAGGTATGTATCACTACTTCTCTCACACTTTTGTCTGTCTGTCTGTCTCTCTCGTTCTGTAGCTCAGGCTATCCTAGAATTTCTGCATTAGCCTCTTACGTGCTTAACTTGTGTTCCTCTGTGGCTGGCTGCTATTTGCCTGTTTGAAAGTTTGTAGAATTTTTTTTTTTTAAGATTTATTTACTTTATATATATATAGTCACTGTCTTCAGACACTCCAGAAGAGGGCATCAGATCTCATTACAAATGGCTGTAGCAACCATGTGGTTGCTGGGAATTGAACTTATGACCTTTGGAAGAGCAGTCAGTGCTCTTAACCACTGAGCCATCGCTTCAGCCTGTTTGTGGAAATTTCTGTGTCAGTAGGTCAGTATTTTCAGGAGTGACTGAAGAATAATTGTTGAATTTTTTTGAGTGTGGGCTGTTTCTAAAATAACACCAGTCTGGGTCAAATTGGGTTGGTGCTTACCCTTTTCCTGGAGTTCCTGAGCCTTCTGGGTGTGATAGTGGGGCCAGGCAGGGGGCGTAAGATCTCTTACACTTTGACCATCTGGGGAGTGGGGTGTGGGGAGTGGAGGCTCGAAGGTGCTCATGGAAGAGTACAAGGGGGCACACTAGCAGTTAGCAAGTCTGTGACAGGGCTAAGATGTATCGCATGTCTAATGTGAACACAGCTCCAGGTTCAGTCTTTAAACCACAGTAGTCAACAAGCCTGATTATATAAGTTCAGGTTTATAATTCCTTCCCTCCGAAACAGAGGATAGAGTTTGAGGTAGCTGCACTGTGTAGTGAGTTCAAGTGCAGCCTTGTCTCAAAAGAAAAGGCACTTGTACTCAAGCCTGATGACCAGAGTTTGGTCTTTGGAGCTCACGTAGTGGGAGAGAACAAACAGTTTCAAAATAAATAAAAATAATTTTAATTTCGTTTTTGTTTTGTCTGAGATGGTTTCTCTGTGGCCCTGGCTATCCCAGAACTCACTTTGTAGTCCAGGCTGGCTTCAAACTCAGATCCACCTGCCCCTGCCTCCCTAGTGCTGGGATTAAAGGTGTGCACCATCACACCCAGCTAGATAAAACTTTTTGTTTGCTTTGAAAGGGATTTTTCTCTGTAGCCTTGGCTGTCCTGGAACTCAGTCAGTAGATAATGCTAGGCTCAAACTCAGATCCACCTGCCCCTGCCTCCCTAGTGCACCACCACTCTGCTAATAAATCTTTAGAAAACAAAGCCAAACCCTGTTCTTCTTCCCGAACCTGCAGCTCTAACTCTCCAACGTATCAGTCTTCACACGCCTTCTGCACTTATCAGAGGGAAACTAGCAAGGACTGTCCTAGGAAGCTGTCTGAAGCCTTCTGGGACACCCAGGTGGCCATCCATTGCTGCCTGTGGAAGGAGGCAAAGCAGGGACTGTGGAGAGTTGTGTCTCACTGAAACTTACCCTTGTGTTTGGATGTTGAGCCTGCATGTATGTGTGTTCATTACGTGCATGCCTGTTGGCCATGGAGGTCAGAGAGGGTGTTAAATTCCCTGGAATTCAAGTTATTGACAGTTGTGAGCTTCTTGTGGTTGCTGGGACTTGAACCCAGGACCTCTAGAAGAGCAGTCAGTGCTCTTTACCACCCGGTCATCACTCCAGCGCCCTGACACTGCTGTTTTATGACTGATGGTTTTGGAAGAGTCTGACAGGGACTGTGGGAAGGACTGACTGCCCTCCCTGGAATGGAGGTAGAGTTTTTATTGGTATCATATTTGTTCTTAATTTCTTTGGTTGATTGACTGACTGATTTTGTGTGGGTGTAGGTGTGGGTGTTTCACCAAAGCATGTGGCATGTATTGGGGGTAAAAGGATAGTTTGCAGGAGTTGGTTCTTTCCACTGTGTGCGTCTCAGGGAACAAATTTGGGTACTCAGACTTGCTGGCAAGCCCCTTTACCTGCTGAGCTAACCTTGCCATTTCCGTTCCCATAAGGGGAGGTGATAGTCAAGAACTGTCCAGGTAGAGGTTAGCTCTGTTCTTCCAGACCATCTTAGACTGTGGCTGGACCTTCAGTTGGAGAGCAGAGATGCCATCTCATCCCTGCTACACACAGTGACTGGTGAACTATCTGGGCTTCCCAAGGTTCCTCACAGCGACAGAGGCAAATGGGAATTACAGTTGTTCCCATTGAAAACGGGAAGGCTGAGAGCTTTGTGCTGCCAAGCCTGCCCTGTCAAGAGCTAGTAGGGTGGCGGGAGGGCTGCAGAGGTGCTTGTGAGGTGTCACAGGAGTCTTGATGGGGACTCTTTCCAGATTCTGTGAGCAGCATCAGGAAGACCTGAGAGAAAGCACCGTTTGAGGTGGAGTCTGAGGTGATTCCTTCCTAGTGCACCCAGGGTCTTACCTAGTTCCCAGGCACACAAGCATTTCTATCAGCTGCAGGTAGAACAAACCCTAGAGACCTATCACAGTGGGTCCGGGCACTTGTGCAGAATTCTGTTGGAAGTGCAAGGTATACATTGGTTCACGATTCCAGAAGGGTGGTGCTAGCCTCCTGCCGCATCACACAGCCTACTCTTGAGGTCACATTAATTTTCTACTCGATTCCCACAGGCATGTTGCCTTCTTGGCCTTCCACTTGGCTGACTCCCTGGACACTGTTTAAGCTCATTAGTCACTGAACTGAAGTCAGTAACTGCTCTAAGATCTGGTGGTGACCAGTACTTAGTACACTGGTGGCCGTATCCCTGGTGTCTGCCCAGGGGGTCTGCTGCCTCTCACTTGGTCTTCTGGCCTTCCCTTCTGAATGAAATACCCGTCAGGATCTAGGCAAGATGCTGGCATCAGCCGGAGCTGTGCCGCAGAGTTCCCATCTGGCTAGAAGATGCACCTTGGAGAATTGGGAACTGTCAGCCAGATACGGTGTGCCAAGTAGCACAGATTTAAAGATTTCTTGATATTCCTAGACAGCTGAGCAGAGATTGTTATCATCAGCAGTAAACACAGCCAGCGCATTACCCCCTTGGCAGCGTTTGTGGAATTAATTGAGCACCGAGCTGACAGGATCCCAGTGTAGGGATGGCTAAGGACGTCCCCTCTGATGCTTGTGTTTGTGCTGAGTTGTGTGCTTGGGGTTTTCGTGGGTGAAGAACATTGCCCTCTGCTGGGACGCCCAACTTTTTATTAAGTAGTTTAGTAAGCAGTGTTTCCACTGATACTAGAATTTATATCATGCTTGGTAGGAATGGCAATATTTGTGTTATAGGGAGTGAGACTGGGTTAGAATGGTGGAGGAATCTCTCACCCTGCATAGGAATGTGGGAGAGTCCAGCCTTGATCCTACCCTGTGGCTCCTCCCTTCCATATTGTCTGGAAGGCAAGTCTCCCTCCAGAACATTCTCTGCTGTAAGTGCTCCTCTGGGGACCTGAACGCAGTCTTGTTTCATCTGTGCTGCTGGAAGTGCTGGTCAGGAAACATTGCTTTTCAAAAGTTTACCTACAGGCCAGGTGGTGCACACCTTTAATCCCAGCATGCAGAAAGTAGAGGCAGGCTGGAGTTCAGAAAGCCAGGGTTCTACAAAGAAACCTGTCTCGAACTTGGGTCTCCTGGCCTCTTAACCAATGAGCTATCTCTCCTAGAGTAAATAAGTACATTTATTTAAAATAAAAGGTAAGGGGCTGGGTTTAGCTCTGTGGTAGAGCATTATGGTAGCTTAGTGCTTGAGGTCTAACAAGCTGAGGCTCTGAGGTCTGAGGCTCTGGATTCAATACCTGTCCTGGCGGGGTTAGGGAAAGAATCCCTTTTTCCCTTTCTGGCAAATAGCCAAATGAAAGAATTCTCTAAATTGTTTTGAATCCTCTTCCGCTCAATCTCTATATAATCCTCCCTTCCAGACTCTGAATTGGTTTCTAGTGTAATGCTGTTGTAGGAGATACAAGAACTGAGCTCTTGACTGTTTGGCAAGCATTCTACCAGTGTTCCACCTCTAGCTCCCAGGGGTTCTTGTCTCAGGCAGAGTTGGACAGTGGTAAAATATCTGCCCTATGCCAGGAGATGGTGACACGTGCTTTTGGGAGGCAGAGGCAGGTGGATTTCTGTGAGTTTGAGGCCAGCTTGGTCTGCAGAGCTAATTCTGGGACATCCGAGCACACACCCCGTCTTTAACTTTGTTAGTTGTGGGGTAGATCAGAAATGGTGTGCTTCATTGTTGAGTGGGTTGGGAGAGAGGAGGAGTCACCGGGAAGGAGCAGATGCAGACCACACAACCTCTCCCTCCACCCAAGCCAGAGAACCTTCTGCTCTCAAGAAGGAAGATGTGTTAGAAGAGTCAGGAGGGGGTAGATGGCACTGACCTTTGACCTTTGTGGCAGCCTGTACAGATCCAGCACAAAGCTGTCACCTGGCCAGCTTTATGGGCATCCTCACGAATCCCTTTGTGTTTCTTATTACTCGGCAGATGGAGGCAGGAGGAGAGACCCCATCTTGAAAACCACCAAAATAAATAGGAAAAAAATCCTGGGTGGGGGATGAAGTGTAGCTCGCAGTACAGCATATATAAACAGCCCTGGGTTCAATCCCTAGAAAAATAAGAATCTCTTCCAGGTCTCTGTGAGTTGAGTGATTCTGTTTTATCTTAAAGGGAGTCCAGGAAATCCCTCACTCATCAATATGAGGTAGGCGCAGGAGCCTTTGTTTTGTTGGGGCTGTTTTTCTGCCTTCCTGCCTCTTCCTGGGAAACCTTTTCTTCTTGAGTATCTTTATCCTGTGTTTGCTGATGCTACCAAGAACTCATTCAGTTTTGTACTGGGATTGGTTATCTGGGACTTACAAATGACTCTGATCTGCCCTGGTGAGGTAAACTGAGGTCTTCTAGGTCCTGAGGGCCTCCAGTACCCAGGAATTTAATGCAGAGCCGCGGCTCCCAGTCTGTTAGCAGAAACTATACTGTGTGGGCGTTACAATTTCCGCACCACTGGGCTTATCAGGGATTGAACCCAGGTGTGGAGGGAGCATCCTTGGGTATACCTGGAGGCTGCTTGCTCCTCTGCTACCTGCCACTACCTGCCAGTCAGTACTTCTGTTTAATTAAACTCTCATATATATTCTAGCAAGTTCCTGGTTCAAATTAAATATTTATTAAAAATAGTTACTAACTTATAACCGAGGTCCGTAAATAGTACGTCAAGTACGTAATGTGAGGTTGTGGCTTGTGTTTGCGTCAGTCAACACAGCAGTCTATGGGTCTCTTCTTTCCCTCTGTCCCTACCCCCCAAGGCACCCTCCATCTGCTTTCCGACTGCACTGGATGTCGTTTCTAGAATCTATTAGGTGACATTGGATAATATGGCTTCTTCCACTTGACAGTTATTTTGAGGCTCATCAGTTCTTTGTAAATATGGTGTCTCGAAGCCTAGGATGGCTTTGAGCTTGTGACCCTGCTGCTTCCACCTCTCACGTGTCGGCACCTCTGACATGTACCACCATGCCTACTTTTAAAATTCACCTGTTTGCTTGGTGTGATGGTTGTTTAGCAGGGGACAGTGGTGGGGGCCAAACCCTGGGTCTTTTGGATATTAGTGAGCATTTTACCACTGAGCTTCACCTCTCTGGGGCCCCTCTTTTTTTTCCCATAGCCACATCCAAGGATTATAGATAATGTATTACTATCTAGTTAATGTCTAAGTTCAGGTGGAAATCATCTAAAATTCTGGTTGTTTTTGTTTTGTTTTGTTTTGTTTTTTAAGGCTGGCCTAAAACTCACAGCAAAACTTCATGCCTCAGCCTCCTGAATTCCTGGGATATTAGTTAAAAGCCATCAAGCCTGATCTATTTTTGTTAATTTTGTATTGAACTTGAGGTTTGGAGTAAAATTATTTATTCAATCCTTATTACATACATATATCCATCGTTTAAGATTATTTCATCAAAAACTCGCCCTTTGCCCCCAGATTGCCCTTGATTCTTTATCACAAGTCTCCTGTCTTTCTGCATACAGAGAAACAAATCTCTAGTTGTCTAGTTTGAAGCCAGTGGCAGTCAGTGAGGAAGGCATCGAGGTCCGGAATGTTGAAGGAGCATGGTCTAGGAGCCTCTGAAGGGCAGTTTGAGCTTGTGTGAGCACGCAGTTCGAGGAGAACGATGCGAGTGCTGCTCTGGGCTGGAGGAGGGCATCCTCCCCAAGCCTTTGTCATAGTACTTATTCCAGAGCTTTGGTCAAAGGAGGCTGGAAAGTAGTCCCCAGCCAGCACTTCATAGACTCAGGATCACTGTTCATCTGTCACAAAGGATGGATGCTGGCTAGCAGGGATAATGTAGCAGTGGTGATGCTGAGGTGGATACTGTAGCAGTGGTGATGCTGAGGTGGATACTGTAGCAGTGGTGATGCTGAGGTGGATACTGTAGCAGTGGAGATACTGAGGTGGATACTGTAGCAGTGGAGATACTGAGGTAGATGATGTAGCAGTAGAGATACTGAGGTGGATACTGTAGCAGTGGTAATGCTGAAGTGTCCCCTAGTAACTGAGAAACTTCCCTTCATGGAACAGGTTGGCCCTCAGATGCTACTGTGTGTTTGTAGAATGTTCTGGGAAGAATTTTTGGAGCAGGAAGCACTGACCTTGGGTCTTTAGTGCAGTCCAACCCTCTGTAGTGCAGTGTATCCAGAACGCACACCTAACTCCACCATGGTTTCTGTTTCTTAGGCACTCCTGGCAGGCATGCGCACCCGTGAGAACAGTTCACCCTGCCAGGGAAATGGAGAGCCTGCCAGCAGAAGCAGAAGTGGGAGCTGTGTGTGGCCTGCAGAAGAGGAGCCTTCCACGGAGGCCAGTACTCCTTCCTACAAGAAGCCTCTGTACGGCATCTCCCACAAGATCATGGAGAAGAAGAACCCTCCCTCGGGAGACCTGCTCAGCCCCTATGAGCTTTTTGAGAAGGCAAACTCCAGTAACAACCCTTCTCCTCTGCGCCTGCTCAACGAATCTCAGAAGCGGGAATGTGGTGTCGGGGTTACCACAGATGGGGACCCCAATATCTACTTCCTGATCCAGAAGATGTTCTATATGCTCAACACACTCACGTCTAACATGTCCCAACTTCACAGCAAGATGGACGTGCTCTCCCTCGAAGTGAGCCGGATCAAGAAGCTGGTGAGCCCTTCTGAGCTGATGGCCAAGTTCCAGCCTCCCCCTGAGTACCAGCTCACTGCTGCGGAGCTGAAACAGATAGCGGAGCAGAGCCTGACCTGTGGCGACCTAGCCTGCCGGCTGCTTGTGCAGCTTTTCCCTGAGCTCTTCAGCGACGTGGATTTCTCCCGTGGCTGCAGCGCCTGTGGCTTTGCCGCCAAGCGGAAGTTAGAGTCACTGCACCTCCAGCTCATCCGCAACTACGTGGAGGTCTACTACCCCTCTGTGAAGGACCCAGCTGTGTGGCAAACTGAGTGCTTGCCACAGCTGAACGACTTCTTCAGCCGCTTCTGGGCTCAGCGGGAAATGGAAGACAGCCAGCCGGGCGGCCAGGTTACCAACTTCTTTGAAGCTGACCAAGTCGATGCCGGCCACTTCCTGGACAACAAGGACCAAGAGGAAGCTCTGTCTCTGGACCGAAGCAGCACCATCGCCTCGGACCATGTGGTGGACACACAGGACCTCACCGAGTTCCTAGATGAAGCCTCCTCTCCGGGTGAGTTTGCTGTGTTCCTGCTGCACCGGCTCTTCCCGGAGCTGTTCGACCACCGGAAGCTGGGTGAGCAGTACAGCTGCTATGGGGACGGTGGTAAGCAGGAGCTGGATCCCCAGCGGCTGCAGATCATCCGCAACTACACAGAGATCTACTTTCCTGATATGCAAGAGGAGGAGGCTTGGCTGCAGCAGTGTGCCCAGCGCCTCAATGATGAGCTGGAGGGCCTGGGGCTGGAGGGAGGCAGCGAAGGTGAGGCACCGCGGGACGACTGCTACGACTCCTCTAGCCTGCCAGACGACATCTCAGTGGTCAAGGTAGAGGACAGCTTCGAAGGTGAGCGGCCTGGCCGGCGCTCCAAAAAGATCTGGCTGGTGCCCATTGACTTTGACAAGCTAGAGATTCCACAGCCTGATTTCGAGATGCCGGGTTCAGACTGCCTCCTGAGCAAGGAGCAGCTGCGCAGCATCTATGAGAGCAGCCTGTCCATTGGCAACTTTGCCTCCCGCCTGCTGGTGCATCTGTTCCCGGAGCTCTTCACCCACGAGAACCTGCGCAAGCAGTATAACTGCAGCGGCTCCCTGGGCAAGAAGCAGCTGGATCCTGCCCGCATCAGGCTGATCCGCCACTACGTGCAGCTCCTCTACCCCAGAGCCAAGAACGACCGTGTGTGGACCCTGGAGTTTGTGGGCAAGCTGGACGAGCGCTGTCGGCGAAGGGACACGGAGCAGCGCCGCTCCTACCAGCAGCAACGCAAGGTCCACGTGCCTGGCCCCGAGTGCCGGGATCTCGCAAGTTATGCAATCAACCCCGAGAGGTTCCGTGAGGAGTTTGAGGGGCCCCCGCTGCCTCCTGAAAGGAGCAGCAAAGACTTTTGCAAAATACCCTTGGACGAGCTGGTGGTCCCCTCACCTGACTTTCCGGTGCCTTCCCCCTACCTGCTGTCAGACAAGGAGGTACGTGAGATCGTGCAGCAGAGTCTGTCAGTGGGCAACTTCGCGGCCCGGCTCCTGGTCAGGCTCTTCCCGGAACTCTTCACAGCTGAGAACCTCCGTCTGCAATACAACCACTCCGGGGCTTGTAACAAGAAGCAGCTGGACCCCACGAGGCTGAGGCTCATCCGCCATTACGTGGAAGCTGTCTACCCCGTGGAGAAGATGGAAGAGGTGTGGCACTATGAATGTATACCTAGCATTGATGAGCGGTGTCGCCGCCCCAACAGGAAAAAGTGCGACATCCTCAAGAAAGCCAAGAAAGTGGAGAAATGACAGGGTTGGGGCTGCCTAGGGATTTGGGTCACCACAGGCTGAGCAATGGGTGCCCTTGGGACTGAGCTTTGCTCTGAAGCTCTAGTTTGGTATCCAACAGACCGGCACCTTATGCCAGTGGGGAGTGGTCTCCTACATTTGCACACGTAAAACACCTATGGAGCCACAAGAAAGAAGCCTTGAATTTGTTTTGTATTCATGACTTTGTTCTGTGTTCCCTGGTGGTACAGTGGGAGTTTGGGGGGTAGCCAAGCTGTGAAATCAGAGAATTGCTAGGGTAGGGTCCCTTCACAGGGCTGTGGTGCCCTCCCTAAACTAACCCTTAGACCAGTTGTGGTAGCCCACACCTCTAGGCAGAGACCATTGGAATCTAGTTAGTCTGCATGGTGAATTCCAGCCCAGCCAGGTCTGAATAATGAGACCCTGTCTCAAAAAGAAAAAAAAAAAAAAGACAAAATTCAAGCACAGCAACTTGTTTCTCTCCCCAGGTTTTACATCTTCTATTTTTATTTTCCTTTTAATTAAAATGAAATTTTGAAAGAATCATTGGGCTCTTTGGGAGCCATTTTATTTAGGATAAAAAAAAATCTTAAAAATATTTGAGACAAGATGCTGTAAGATTACTTTTGTTGCTGGAATTTTTAAAGATGATTTTAGATTTGTGCTATTTTTTTTTTTTTTTTTTTTTTTTTTTAAGAAATGCTATATTCAGTCAGGCATTATGGGTAACTGGCTTCAGGTGGTAGAGTGACTCGATTTCCTAATCCTGTGTTTGACATCTGATTTTGGAAGAGTCCAGAGGCCCCTTAGATTCAGCAGAAGGGGCGGATTCTAAGTAGTATGTAGCCCCTTTCTTACTGTGTATGAGTTTCCCTTTGCTGTGGCCCAGCCTGCCCGCCACGGCCATGCGGTGCTCACTGTGTAGACGAGAACACTGGAAGATGCTATGAATGTAGATGGAGTGGAGGAATGGGTCGTTAGGCCTTCCTGGGAGCTGTGCCCTCCCACAGACCCGTTCCCTCTCCACACAGAGATGTTGGTTTAGAGGGACACATTGGAACACAATGTGTAGGGACATTTTTGTGTGATTTATGGGTGAGCTTTTGGGTTCACCAAGAACTGTTTACTTTCCATGTGTTTGTACAAAGTCCATGTCCCCAGACTTCAGTGTTAGCTCCTCCCATGAATAGCATGGTCTTGAACCTCCAAAGCCCAGGCTTTGGGCTCTTCTGCAGTTGTTGGAAGGACCCAAACCATCTTAAATGGAGTGTCCACACCCCTTCCCAGTCTCACCAGACCTTTGCCCTCAAACCTTGTAGGAAGTTCTGCTGTCCTCCCCTGGCCCACCCCTAGCCTGGAGTGCACATCTCTCTCCCTCTGCACTGGGGCCAGATGCCTAAGAAGGAAAGGGAACGGTGTTTCCCACACTGAACGCATCTCATCCTTGACCTAGAAGATGAATTGAGTTGCCCAGGGTAGTCATAAAACCCTCGTGGAACATTACAAATGTGATAACGTAATATTTTGCTACCTTAATATGCAGAAATGATAGAAATAATCTATGAATTTTCTCATAAAGAACCTTAGTTCTAGTAGATAACATGATATAATTTTGCATGTACCCAATGGGCATTTAAAAAATAACAGTTTTCAGGACTATAAAGCTTCTATTCACTGTCATTTTCAGATTATTTATGCTATAATTGTAAACCTAAGTTATTGACATTGAGAAGTGCACAGAGGCTTTGTGGCACTGTCACATACCCACCCGGGCACACCTATCTCCTTATAGACGGAGGTGAGAAGCCCCACAAACAAAGTAACCTTCTTGTGCCCAGGAAGAAGGTAATGGGGTGGCCAGAAGGCAGCCCTTTTCCCCTCACTTGGCCTCTCTCCAATGCCTTAGTCACACACGCACGCACGCACGCTGCCCCAAAGATGGCTGTGGCACTCTCCCTGCTTCAGTTCCAGGGTATCTGCTCTGGTCTTGAGGATGTAACCAAGAGGATTCCAAGCCATGTGAAAATTGTCCTGCTTTCTAGAAAGTGGAGTGTGGCCCTGCAACATCAGAAGCACAGTCGGCCACGAGGTTTTTAGAACTCCCGTCTGTTCAGGTGAGAGAAATGGCAGGCTCTAGAAACTGAGCAGGACTTTTTGTAACTCAGAGCATGTTAAATTTTAAACTATGTAGGGCTTCTCTTCACTCCCACCCCCTAGTCCCATCATCCCTTTCAGGGAAAAGAGCTAGACAGTCTGGGAGCTGTTTCCTGCCCCTATTAGACTGTATGATCTCCTCACTTAACCATCCGTACAGGTAGCTCCAGTGGGCATTTTTTTTTATGAAGCAATACAAATATAAAATACTTATTTTTTCAGAATTTAATGGGTTTTATGAAATCTGTTGGCAACTGCTTTCCCCATTCCCATCTAAATTCTTTGTGTTTTGGATGATTTTTGCCTTGTATCCAGAGGACTGAAGATTAGCCCCGACATCCTGGTGTTCACTAAAACAGTATGTCACGGTAGGTGGTAGTGGTCTGGGTTTTCTCAGTTAGTAAGCTGTTGAAGAATGTCTAAAGATACTCTTGAATGTACAGTGTTTGAGTCCTGCTTTAGTTCATGTGGCCGTGTCTGTCTCGCACACGTTTGTCAGGGAATCCATGTCTAGTGTTGTTAGTGCTCGCTGCCCTTCCCCTTCAGTGTGGAACCCCAAACCTTGCTTTCCTTTTAAGATAGGGGTGAGGGGTCCATATCAGCAGCAATCATCAACCGACCAATGGGATCTACTTAGTGGCAACTGGATTTAGCTTCATCACACCACAGTGTGGCCATTCGGGTTCTTGTAGAGATTGCTTCAGTTTCTACCATTCCCCCGGTAACTGCTTCTTACCTGATTCAGAGGGACCTGGAGACCCCCGGTTGGAGGTCACTGGGTCATTCTGAAGTGGGGTTGAGAGCCCAGAGGCTGTCACCACTGTGGGCAGTCCTTGTCTCTTGTAGATCCAGCCTTAATGTCTGACAGCCCAGGAAGCGCAGACCCTGCACAAAGTGGGTATCAGAATGACTACTGTGAGAAGTAGTAACAAGAACAGTTTTACCAAAGAGAATGGATACCACATCATGTCTGCCTGTTACACTTATCTGAGTGTCCCCTTAGAAAACTGAATGTACCACAAACCCAGGACATTTTTGGAACTTGTATGCTCTCTAGCAACTTTGTGTGAATTTTTATACAAGCACTGTTTTATTAATTATATAAAATATAAAAATAGAAAAAACTGTGGTCTCTTTAACATTTCATTTCTTTAGGCCTCGTGGAGTGTGTCTGAATTTGTCTATCTGGATGTGGGGGCACAAGGTTTTGGCCACAGGCAAGTGGCAAAACTCACCAAATAAATTCTTCATCTTTTCCTTCCTGGCCTGGTGCCAGCCCTGCCTGTACCAGCAGGACATCACTTCCCTTTGACCCCATTTTACATGGGATGGAGCTTCTTAAAGCTAACCTGGTAACAAAAGATTCATGTTTTCCCTCTTGGTTAAAAATCAGTAACTTTTAGAAAGTAGCATGTATCAAGCTGGAGAGATGGCTTTACTGTTGAAGCCCCACGCTGTTCTCAAGGAGCTAGAGAGATAGCTCAGCAGTTCAGAGCACTGGTTTCTCTTCCAGAAGACCCAGGTTCAATTCCCAGCCACCTACATGTCTGCTCACAACTCTAGCTTTAGTTCCAATACCCTCTTCTAACCTCTATGGACACACGATAGATGGGTGAGTGGGTGGATGGATGGGTGGTAGATTTTCTTTTTTTTTTAAAGATGCACACCACCACCTTGCTGGTTTTGTCTATCAGAGGGTAAGCTTAAATTGACACTCCTTCGCTACTGGAGTGGGGACTACAAGCTCAATTTAAATTCTTAATTGGCTTAATTTTCATTTCTAGATTTGGAATTTTCTCCATAACAGGATAGGAGGAAGTCAGGTTTTACAGGGGAAAGGCTAAACACACTGAACATGGAGTTTGGTGGCTCTGCCTGTTATCCTAGCATTTGGGAAGCAGACGCCAGAGTGCCGCTGAACCTAAGTGGGTGAACGCAGTGAGAAGTCTTGCTGCCTCTAGAAAGGGGCTCATCACTTCGCAAATGCCTTCGGAGGGCCTGCTCTGCAGCTCTGACTGGCCCTGCCCCTAGTTACTGGTTAAGCAGAGTTTCAGCCTGGCTGGGAGGTCCTGAGTTAGTGCAGAACCTGACAGGTCTTGCCTGAAGCTGATGTACAGGAAGGCAAGCCAGGCATAATGAACTGGGCCTGAGGCACAACTGCAAGTGCTTTCCTGACCCTCCAGTTCCTCACGGCCGAGATGATGTTGGTGAGCATGCTGTGAGAACTCGGCTTGTGCTGTTTGTGCTGCAAGGTGTGAGGAGCTTCCATCCATGGTTTGGACAAGCCAAAATCTCAGTGTTGCCGCTGCTAAGCTCGGGGAGAGACGGTGCACTCTGCTATGCATAAGGCCTGTGGCCATCGGTAGTAATACATTGCTCAAAGTTGGCATTGCAACCTTCAATTTCTCTGCTTCAGAATCAAGAACTAGGAGATTTCCCCTACAACAGGGTTTTTCTGTGTAGCCCTGACTATCCTAGAATTCCCTCTGTAGACTAGGCTGGCCTCGAACACGAGATCTGCCTGCCTTTGCCTTCTGAGTGCTGAGCTTAATGGCATACACCACCAGTGGCCCCCCATCCCCAAGTTGATAGGTTGTATAATAGTGACTTTGATTTCCGAAACATGTATTGCTTCTCTTTGGAACATCTAAAGAACAAGCATTTGTTTTAGAAAACTCTTGTTTGCCCTGGCTGCAGTCTTTCATTTGACTGTCTTGGGGAGATAGTCTGTTGGTGCATGCCAGTAATCCCAATACTTGGGAAGCTGAGGCCGGGGATCATGAGTTAGTTAAAAGGAGTGAAGGGGTGCCAGGAGCTAGAGATTACACTGGCAGCAAATGAGAAAGTTGGATAATGCCAGGAGCCTAGTAAGGCAATGGGTCTGTAAACACCTTGGAGTAGTGTTCACAGGAAGGCAGCCAGCAGAGCCATTCTAATGGAGAAAGCAAGCCTTTAACAGGGGAAGGGGACATTGCCTGGGACGGTGTCCCTCTGAAAGAAAGCTGGAGACATGTAAATGCACTTTGGGGCAATGGCGTGAAACAAATTAGAGCTCAAGACGCAGCAAGGCAAAGAGCATGCAATGGGACACAATAAAGCTTCTATAAAATTCCTCTAAGCATTGAAATGCATTTCACAATTTCATACAGGCAAAATGACACCATTAAACACCAGTGAAATGATTGTCCGAGTAGGAGAGGACGATGTGGAAGTGTGTACAGGAGTTGGGGGAGGGGGGGGACGTGGGGACCTCAGAAGGGGACAGTGGGCCAAAGTGCTTCGTAAGGAAAGCCTCACATGGGCGTTGGTGAATGTTTAACAGCGTTGCTGAGGGGGAATAATGAACCCTGATCTGCAGCGTTTGCTGATTTCCAAACAGATTGGAGCTAGTGAGCAAGCTATGGGACTCACGCATTTAGAGAGTCCTGCTGTCCTGGGAACACAGTGTTCCAGGCGCTGCTCCCCGGAGACCAGGTAGTTGGGAATTCTCTGACTGTAAAGCCAAGGTAAGGCAGAGTTCCTTTTCCTTGCTCAGTATAATTGCACCCTTTAGGTAGGTTGGTGAGCATCCACTGAACTGAACTGTTTTAGTTTCTTGAAAAATCCTAGCACGGTAAAGAACACCTTTAATGCCAGTGTTGGGAGTCAGAAGCACATTGGGTTTTTGTTGAGTTCAAGGCCTGCTTCGTCTACATACAAGCTCCAGTCCATTTAGAGCTGAGGACTTTGCAGTGAACACTCATGGGGGTGGGAGAGATGGCTCAGCAGGTTAGAGCAGTGGCTGTTCTTCCAGAGGACCTGGGTTCAATTCCCAGCACTCATGACAACTCACAAGATCTTACATTCTCATCAGATATACAGGCAAGCCAGCAATGCACATGAGCTAAAAATACATAATCGAATAAAATAAGAATAGTCAATCAATGAACAATTGCCTCCCTATATTGGTTAAAAAATTCATCCTTTGATATGAGAAGTAGGTTGTTGCTGCTGCTGCTGCTGGTGGTGGTGGTGGTATTGTTGTTGTTGGTGGTGGTATTGTTCTTGGTGGTGGTATTGTTCTTGTTGTTGGTGGTATTCTTGTTGGTGGTGGTATTGTTCTTGTTGTTGGTGGTATTGGTGGTGGTGGTGGTGGTGGTATTCTTGTTGGTGGTGGTATTGTTCTTGGTGGTGGTGGTGGTGGTATTGTTCTTGGTGGTGGTGGTGGTGGTATTGTTCTTGTTGGTGGTGGTGGTATTCTTGTTGTTGGTGTTGTTCTTGGTGGTGGTGGTATTGTTCTTGTTGTTGGTGGTGGTGGTATTGTTCTTGTTGTTGGTGGTGGTGGTGGTATTCTTATTGTTGGTGTTGTTCTTGGTGGTGGTGGTATTGTTCTTGGTGGTGGTGGTGGTGGTATTGTTCTTGTTGGTGGTGGTGGTATTCTTATTGTTGGTGTTGTTCTTGGTGGTGGTGGTATTGTTCTTGTTGTTGGTGGTGGTATTGTTGTTGGTGGTGGTATTGTTGTTGGTGGTGGTGGTATTGTTCTTGGTGGTGGTGGTATTGTTCTTGTTGTTGGTGGTATTCTTGTTGGTGGTGGTATTGTTCTTGTTGGTGGTATTGGTGGTGGTGGTGGTGGTATTCTTGTTGGTGGTGGTGGTATTGTTTTTGTTGGTGGTGGTGGTATTGTTCTTGTTATTGTTGTTGGTGGTGGTATTGTTCTTGGTGGTGGTGGTATTATTGTTGGTGTTGTTCTTGGTGGTGGTGGTATTGTTCTTGTTGGTGGTGGTGGTATTGTTCTTGTTGTTGGTGGTGGTTTCTTTGGCCATATCACCCCTGATAGCCCCAAACTCTTGATCCTCCGGCTTCTACCAATCAAGTGCTAGGATTCCAGTCATGCACCAGCATCTGTAGCCAAACGATATATTTAAAATATTTTCTCGTTCGGCATCCTATATAGAAATATAGACCAGGCTTTCCCTATTGCCACACTACTGACATGATGCTCATTTGACAGTCCTTTGCTGTAAGGTTGGTCTGCTTACATTATGGGATGTTTAGTATCATGTTCAGGTTCTCCTTTCTTGGGGTCTCTAGCAGCCTGTCTGTCATGACAACAAAAATATCAGGTATTGTCAAATGCCCCCAGGGAGGACGGGCACATGGCCCCAGTTGAGAACGACTGTGTTGTAAGATGTCCAGAGATTGTCTTTGAACCGGTCATCACCTGTTGCTCACATTTGGACTGGAGAAGTCTTGCCACATTAAAAGGCAGCTGTTATTCAACCTCAGTAATGGTGAGTTGTAACAGTGCCATGAAAATCATCACCAGTGGCTTTTAAGTGTCTGCTAGTTTTAATAAATATGTTCCAGTCCCTTGCACTGTCGGTGTCTCTTGAGATCAGTCTTTGCCACATGCTATGACCAGACTAGCATCATCTGTGGCCAGATGTCTTCATTGTTTGGTTGTTTTAAAAAGTTATTATATTTAACTATGGGTCTTTGTGTATATGGGAAGTTTGGGTACCCACAGAGACATTGGATCCCCTGGAGTTGGAGTTACAGGCAATTTTGAACTACCTGATAAGGCTGCTGAGAATTGAACTCACAGGGATCCACCTGCCTCTGCCTCCTGAGTGCTGGGATTAAAGGTGTGTGCCACTAGGCCCAGCTCAATTTGATTTTTAAAAACTCTAGTCGGGAAAGGGTCTGACCTGGGAAGCCGTTAAGTGAGGTACAAGTTACTAATGAGCTTTCAAATGGCCTTCTTGGTACCAGGTATGGAGGTGCCCAGCTGTCATCCCAGCACTTAGACAGTCAAGGCTTATGCGCCACATTGAAGGCCAGCCCCAGTTACATACTGACCGAGGCCTTCCAAAAATGCCAAAGGCTTTCCTGCGTTGACTTTGTCCTGATCCTTGTTTGTCCAGCAAGGACTGTGAGATGCAGAGAGAAGAGAGAGAGATAAGGTAAAGTTATGGCCACAGCTCATCTGTGGGTTAAAGATCAGTACCTCAGCGTACTGTACCTCACCATCCAAGGCTTCTTCAAGTGCAAAGAGAAGCCGAGAGGAAAGTGGGGAGAGAGATGGAGAAGGTAAAGTATGGACACAGAACTAAAATGTAATTTGTCACTACCTTAAATAACAAAGTGATTTGTGCAGAAATCCCATGTTGACCTTTACACAGTATTGATCATTTCTTCCTGAGAGTTTAAATCTTTTAAATGTTTTAACAAAAACCTCTTTTTTTTTTTTTTTTTTTTTTTTTTTTTTTTTTTTTGGAGAGACTGGGTCTTTTTTTAGATAGCCCTGGTTGGGCTAGAGCTCACCATGTAGACCAGGCTGACCTTGAACTCAGAGATTCAGGACTAGGATTAAACTATGCAAACTATACCTAGTTTTAGTGTTGTAGCTTAGAATGTGTTTGGTGGCCAGAGGGCAAATGTGGGGAGTTGGTTTTCCTACCATGTGAGTTTCAGGATTGAGTTCACATAGGTCACCAGGCATCTCTCTTGCTCTGGAGAATTTAAAAGCTCTCAGATAAAGATATATTTTCCCGGGTTCTTCAAACCAAAGTGGTGAAAACCTTCAGACTCCTGACCTCCAACTTAACTACTTTGGGTTCTAGAAGCTTCATTTCCAGACTCAGATCTCAGGACGTTATGGAGAACAAACAAGAGCCCACCTGGGATAACCAGTCTTCTGGGGGACAGAACCATGAGTCTCCTCTTGGAACTGCTCCTACCGGGTGCTAAGGCTTGGCTCCGGGGAGGTCACAGACCTGAGTGTATACAGCACACATACTGTGCGGCGTGCACCTGTGCTCGGCTCTACTCTGCTCCAGGTAGACTCAGTTCTTTGTGTAACTCTCATGAGGGTTAGCACACTGGTCTAGCCTGAGAAGACCTTGTGTATCTCCTATTGCTACCTCAAACTAAATTGCTTGTTCTCTTGAGCCGGGAGTTAAACATTTTCGGTGAAGGGTCAGATAGTAAACAGTGTCTGCTTTGTGGGTCAAATGGTCTTATATGTGTGTATATAGATATACATATGTATACAAACACAATATAGTTATATAAGAGAACATGAAGAAATTCCACTTTACATAAGTGGGTGCTTTAGATAAAGCTTATATGTCTGTGAACCACATGCATGTTTGGTACCCATGAAGGCTGGAAGAAGATGTCAAATCCCCTAGGTAGGACTGTAGTGGTGAGCCACCATGCAGGTGATGGGAACTGAATCTCTGAATATAAAATGTGTAGCCCAGTTGGGATGGAGGGGACAATTTTACTCCTTCCAGACTACAGAAGACAAAGAAAAGAACCAACACTAACATCCAAGACAACTGGTAAAAGGTTCCAGAGCTCGTCTTGTCAAGACCTGACGGGCTGCCTTGACTCTGCTGGCTTTGGCCATAAGATGCCTGAATCAAAGTCCCTATACCAGGGAAATATTTAAACAAGCACCAAGAAGCCAGATATGGTGTTAAATGTCTATTCTATAATCCTCACTCTTGAGGAAGGCTCAGCAGCCAAAGGCCAGCCTGAGCTATGAGACTCCATCAGGTGTGGTGATGCCTTTCTTTTTTGAAGCCTAGTACTCAGGAGGCAGAGGCAGGTGGATCTTGGCGGTTTTGAGGCTTGTCGGGGTTACACAGTGAGACCCTGTGTGGGTTTGAACAGGTACAGCCACCACAGATAGGCTCCTATGAATGCTTGGCCACAGGGAGTGGCACTATTAGGTGTGGCCTTGTTGTATGTCACTGTGGGGGGCGAACTTGAGATCTTATGTGCTCAAATTATGCCCAGTGTGGCGAATGAAGTCTCCACTGCTGCCTTCAGATCAAGATGCAGAACTCTCTGCTTCTCCAGCATGTCTGCCTGTGTGCCTCTGTTTCCTGCCATGATGATAATGGACTAAACCTCTGAAGTTGTAAGCCAGCCCCAGGTGAATGCTTTCCTTTGTAAGAGTTGCTGTGGTCATGGTGCCTCATCACAGCTATAAAACCCTAAGACACACTAATAAGAAACAAAACAAAAACCAACAATAAAACAAAACAACAGAACCCACAAAGAAACAAGACCAATTTATTTTACAGTGACTCCTGAGGTAGTTAATGTGGGAAATGGCAGGCAAGCTGTAATATCCTTCCTGGCCTGGGCTCATCCAGAATTGGTCTCTGCACAGAACAAGGGGGTTCTCAGAATGTCTAAGGGAGCATAGGCCAGCCCAGAAGGGAACCACACAGATCCCAGCTTCCAGAGTGCTCTAGTGACCCCACAAACGACAGGAGAGCTTTATTTTAGCAAGAATGTCCTTTTTATGCTGCCCCACCCGGACATTAGGAGGAGAAGCCACGTTTATTTAGTCTTTTTAGGCAGCTTTAAGTTCTTCCACCGGCGCAACACCACCCGGTACTTATCATTCTCCGTCTTCTCTTCATAAACGGTTTTCAGGAGAATCCGCATCACCACCTCTGTTCCTGTCTCTTTGTTCTCTCCAACAAGGAGATCCAGAGTATCTCCCACCTTCACCTGAGAACACAGGGAAACAACCTTTACTCCATTCTGGGAAACCTAGGCCAATGTAAAAGTCCTGCTTTGCTTTAATGTGGTGGCTGTCACAGAGGGAGGCTCCTCTCAGGCTGGCTCCCAGGTTCTGGACTGCATGGTAGGTGGGCACACAGGAGCCTCAAGTACAGTGGCTCCCGTCTGAAGTCCAGGCTAGAAGGTCATCAGGCAGGTCATGGAAGGAGCACGGGGACAAATCTGTCTGTCTGGGAAACACTGGGAAAACACTGAAAAGTGGGGCACAACCTTAGCAAGCAAGGACGTGCAAAAGGATGCACCAGGAGGAAGGCCGGCACTGATTTCTACCCAGGATGCCCTAAAATGGGATGAGACAGTTTCATAGACATTGGTCACCATGGTTGGCTGCAGAGAATTTCAAGTAAGCCACACCTTTTAGTGTTGGCTGCCCCATGAGAAAGACTCAGGGACAGACTAGCTTCACACCAAAGGTGGGCAGCACACAAGAGGAAGGGTTGGATCCAGGGGCTGAGGCCAGATTAACCTTACCAGAGGACTGTCGGCTAAAGCTGTCACCCTGGAGAGCCACGTTACCTCCAGGGCCCAGCTACAAGGACTTAGTCCGTGTTGGTGGGTACATGGGAAACACCTTGTAGATACCTGGTCCAAATAGCTCATTAGAGAATCCAGCCAAGAATTTAGCCAAGCGGGGCTAAACACTGCCTGGCCACATGCTGCTCTTTCTGACAAAATCTAGGCCAGAAAGAATATGGTTCTGTCCCCAACTGCTTTTATTAACCTATAGCAACTCATATGTGGGCCACTGGGTCTGAAGGGATTGCTCAGTGGTTAACAGTGATCACTGCTCTTGCTGACTGCAACTGCACTTCAGGGGACATGATACCCTCATCTGGCCTCCCTGGTACCAAAGTATGCACACGGTGCACAGATGTACATGTGAGCAAAACACCCATTCACGTAAAATAAGCTATTTAAAAATTTTAAAATAAGTATATTAAAACAAGAAACCAAGCCTTCCCTCCCACAAACAAATGCACAGCAAAAACTGGCATATTTCATTCAAATTCACTTACGTTTTTTAGATTTTATGTTATGGGCATTTTGCCTGCATGCATGTCTAGGTGTCATGTGGATGACTGGTTCCCTTAAAAGTCAGAGATAGAATGGATCTCTTGCTATTGGAATTATAGCATTGTGAGCCACCATGTGGTACTGGGAATCGAACCTGGGTCATCGCAAGCGCTTTTAGTCACTGAACTGTCTTTTAAGCCCCTAACTTAAAAATTTTGAAACCATTTCTTTTGGGGTGTAGGGCACACGTGTGTGCCAAGGCCTGTGTGGAAGCTGAAATCTAACTCTGTGGAGCTGGTTCTCTCCTTCAACCACATGGGGTCTAAGGATGGAACTTCAGTTATGAGGCTTGGCAGTAAACCCCTCTATCTGCTGAGCCATCTCAACAACCCAAACATTTACTTAGGCTGGATTATGGTTCATAACTATAAACCCAGCTGAGGCAGGAGGATTGCAAGTTTTTAATAAGCTCATACTACAGAAAAAAAAAAGGAGGAAGAAGAGGAGGAAAAGGAAGAAGAGGAGAGAGCATAAAGCTGAGAAAGGAAGGAAGCCAGGAGTGTGGGGCACAAGAGGTTAATGGAGAGGTGAACACAATCACTGCACATCGTATGCATGAAAATGCCGTAATGAAATGCTATTGTAAATTAATATGTGCTAATAAAATGTTTTTAAAAGGAGATAGAAAAAAAAGTGATGGCGTTTCTCCCTTCTGGGCTCAAACGTTTCCTCTTAGCCCAGCTGACTCCCTTAGGCTTCTCAAGCTGCTACCCTGTCACCAGGGTCAACACAGCCCTCTGGACCCCGCCTAGTGTGCGGAACACAGAAGCTTTGCTCAGTGACAGGTGGGGAGTAGGGGACTGAGCTGCAGCACCGGACAAGCTGGACCCTCGGGGCTTGCAGCCAGGCCCTGGCTCCACGGAGCAGGCTGGGGAAGCAGGCATGCGCTATTTAGTCCCATCCATAGCCTGCTCCTCTCGGACACAAAGCAAAACTGGCTGGGATTAGAGGCTGTTTCAAATATCTACATTTCAAATCTCCACTTAGCTGCCGTTTCTATGGCTACCAGGCCTCCTAGTAACAAGGCAGAGTGTTAATACTGGCCTTTGCCTTTGCTGACCCTCAGGAGAAATCTGGAAAGTGGCTGAGACAACAGAACACCCAAGGCAGGATGAAGCAGAGCAATTAGGCTGTGGTTAACAATACCTCAAAGCAGGGGGAAGAAAAACAGGCTTATGGAGTTTGCAAATGAGGCTCCAGCTACGAGGGGCCTTCAGAGGTAAAGCAGTAGAGAAGGCAGCCCAGCCACAGTCCAGAAAGCAACAGGGCAGGGTGAAGGGCCATCTGGAGCACTGGCCTTTGTGCAGCTCAATGAACAATGCAGGGTCAGCCTGCACCTGCCAGCCCAAGGCTACGAGAGCTCCCTGGCCAGACTGACAGCTGAGACAAGAATGGAGGCAGCCTCCCCTCTTCTATGTGGGCAGCAGCAATGTTCTGCATGGTCCCCAGGAGCAAGCACTGAAAGAATCTCAGTGTTCACAGGGGCACACAGACACGCTTAATGTTCCACACCCCAAGGCGACTCAAGGTAGCTCAGATCCTGCCCTAGCAGGCCTCTGGAACATAAAAAATAAAAACCACCCTTCGAAACAGTGGGCCTCCTCATTACCTCCCAATGCTAACAGGTTATGCTTCTAAGCAAGGGCCTTAGTTTTAAGCCACGCTCTACCCCAGACAAGTATCTATCGTAAGTATCTCAGGCTGGCCTAAGATTCACTCTGTAGTGGGGATGCCCTTGAATTTCTGACTCTTCTGCCTGCTGGGGTTAAGTTGCTGTGATGCTGAACCCAGGCTTCTTTCACACGCTCTGCAGACATCCTACCAGGTGAGCTGTGTCCCTCGTCCTGCTTTCAAATGTTTCATTAAAGATTTCTTACATCTTCCTTATTGAGTTTTGTTAAGTGATAATCTCATGGTTAAAAACGTGGCAGAACACACACACCCTTTAATCCCAGCATCCAGGAGACAAAGGCAGGCAGGTTTCTCTGCACTCAGGCCAGCCTAATGTACACAGTGAGACCCTGTCTCACACACACACATAAAACTCATGTATCTCAGAGGGAAGGTGAGACAGCTCAGCACCTGCAGCAATGCCTGACCTGAGTTCCTGACTCCAAACCCAACATGGAGGAAAAGAAGCCACTGTGTCACATTGCCCTCTAGCCTTCATCCGCATCGATGCTGTGACATGCATGTCCCTACACTCCCCATTCCCTGACTAAATACATTTTTTTTTAAAGCTATATTCAAAAGGCATGAAGGAAATTAACAGAGGAGGGCTAGAGCTCAGCAGCTAAGTGTAGTTGTTACTCTTGCAGACTTGGGTTTGGTTCCCAGTACACACAGAGTGGCTCACAACCATCCTTAATCCCAGCTCTGGGAGACTTGGTACCCTCTTCTGGCTTCTGTGGGCGGCAGGCACAATTATGCACATGCATATTTGCAGGCATTTATACACATAAAATAAATTTAAAAAATAGAATTCAAAACATAGAAAGCATGAAGAGAATGACTACTAGCTGGAGGCGGCTCAGCAGTCACGGGCACCTTCTTGCCAGCTGCCTGTTGCTATTGCAGAGGTCTCTGGTTTGCTTCCCAGCCATCAATGTAGCTCACAACCAACCGTCTGCAACTCTAGTATCAGGGGACCTTCTGACTTGCACAGCAACTGCCTGCACCTGTGCACATAACCGAAGCACTCAAACACACAGAATAAAATGCATTTGAAAACAATGTAGCTCATAATAATCTCAGAAGAATATGAGTGGTATTTAATTCAAAATATATGGAGCGGATATTAACACGTGCACACACTGTTTTGTTTTGGTGTAATGTAGTCTTGGCTGCCTGGATCTGTGGTCATCTTCCTCACTCTGCCTTCCAGCATGAGTGTGTGCATGTGCGTGCGTGTGTGTACGAGACAGAACTTGCTAGAAAATTTGGGCATCTTGTTTTGCCAGCTGCCTGCCGAAGTGACCGGACCGAGTCACACCCCTGCTCAGGTGAGCCTCAGTCAACCTTGGCCATCTACTTGCCATGACTCTGTGCAGCTGATGTTAACACTGTACAGGTCTGAGTGAGGGGGGCTGAGTCCTAGCTCCTCTTCCTCATCAGCTCTCCGTGGCTGAGAAGGGACATGGTCTGGACACGGTTCCCAGCATCATCAGGACCTCAGAGAAGGAAGGTGCCAGGGCCCAAGGGTCTGGGGACAGCACTGACTAGCAGAGCAGCAGACGTGGTCACGGGCTGTCATGAGGTGGGATGGCTCACCGTTCTGCTCTTCTTCCACAACTTCTCCCCATTCAGCCGGAGCTCACCTTTGTAGAATGCATCTTCCACTTTGCTATTAAAGAGAAAGAAAAAACACTTAAAAACTGAAATACACTCAACGATCACACAGCTGTGAGAAAAACAGTTGCTGTTAGCGTCTACTGGGCAAGTCCCCACAATACCCTGAGCTTGAGTGAAAGTCGAGACACAAAGTGAGAGTGGCCATCACTTACACACATCTAAACAGGGAGACCAAAGGGCACTTCCGATTCTGATTTGGCTTGCTGCTTCTCAGGCTGGTGGCTGTTACATGGGGTTTTATGGCGGTTTTAGAAGCAACGGCATGAGAGTAGCCCGGTGGGTCACAATGGTCAGATTGAGTGGGTGTTCCCTGCCCCTCAGCTACCTGCCTGGTACTCAGAATGAGAAACCAGGCATCACACATATGGAACTGCCCTGCCCGTGTGTGTAAGTGTGTGCGCGTGTGTGCTGAGGGTGGAGTAATTCCACTCTGACAGCCATTCGCCTCTGAATTTAACCCCCTGGTGACCAGAGGAGGACAACAGACATGACCTGACTCCAGATGACTGACATCTGGCTCAGCTTAATAAAGGGAGCAGCCAGTTCAGGCCCTAGAGGAGTTAGCCAGATGTTAGATAGTAACCAGCAACCCTGATCAGGATGCTCAGAGTAGGGCCTACAGTCTTTTATGTTCTGTGGACTTAAGAAGTAAGACACACAATGATTACAGAAGGAAATCTTAAATTCCCTCTTAACTTGCATGTACCCCAACAGTGACAGAGAACAAAGAGGGAACAAGTGGCTGGGTCACTACCAGGAACCAGCACCCAGCAGAATGACTGAAACACACACCCTAACACTGTGCACTGCATGGGGCACGGTGTTTGTGACAGCGCAAGCCTACTGCACACTAGGCCTAGTACACAGACCTTAATCCTACCGCTTCTACCTGCAATCCCAGAACTTGGGAGGCTGAAGCAGGAGAATTTCAGTGAGTGTGAGGCCAGCATGGGCTATAGAGCGGTAATGGCTTTAGAAGGTAAAAGGGGTTCCGAGGTGGAACCCCCAAAGCTGCAAGGACAGAACTCACTCCACAAAGCAGTCTTCCAAGTCCACACACCCCGCCTGTCATACATGGACATTTAATGCATTTTTAAAAAGGCCCTAGCCATTACCGTCTAAAGTAGCTTCTCTCAGTCCTATTTTGCATCAGGGACATTTCAGTAATATGCAGAAGGTTGCTTACTAGTTAGTAGTATGAAATACTAGTAGTCTGGCCCAAGAACCCATTTTTTCCCTTTAGACAGCTTCAAAATATGCATCTCAGGCAGGCTCCTCACAGATGCTCAGACTGCAGGCATCACCCTGAGCTTTAGGTCAATCCTGCATTCTTTGTGTGTTTGTAAGAACCAGCTCTCTCCTGCTCCTTCCTGGGATCCGGAACCAGAGTCAGGTCAGGACACTTATATACAAGCACCTTTACCCATGGAGCGACCTCAGTGGCCCAGAAACTGCATTCTGGTTTATGTATATGGCGATGTATGAGTGAGTGACTGTGGGTCCATGTCTGCCGTGACACATGTCTGTGGCTCCCAGGACTGAACCTGGGTTGTCAGACTCAACGACAGGCACTCCGACCCACTGAGCCAACATGCTAGCCCAGCACCTGCACTCCTAACTACCACCGCCTGTTCCTGTTGGTTCTGGGATTACTTTCTCATGCTGCAGTGGGAAATTCTGGTGGTTCTCTGTGGCTGTGCATCCTTTCTCTTTAAGAGGTTATTACTAGGGATAGAGGCATGGTTCAGTGGACGAACGCTCGCCATGTACAAGACTCGGGTTTTATCCCCAGCACTGTGGAGAAGAAAAATCTATCATTAAATCAATGGTTCACAGCACCGCAGTTGTGTGTGTGAACTGCAGTTTTGTCACCTGTAAAGCCCTTTCACATCTATGGTATTTCTCCCCAAGACAGGCCACCTAAGCGGTGCATGGTATCACACGGTGATATCACATGTCACATGGTGACACGCACGTCATACTCACTTTCTCCCAACATCAAGGCCTGTCTTCAGGATGACGTCGTACCGGAAAGACTGTACCACTTTTTCCAGGTCTTTGTAGTCCTTGGCCACACCGGGCTCACCCTCAAGCTCCTCCTCCTGCTCGCTCCTCTCGGGGTGACTGGTCTCCTCATCGGAGTCCTCATCATCTGCATCTTTCTGCAGGGTCTTTTTAGAAGATTTCTTGGAGTTTATATTGCTTTTGAGTCGTATAGAAAATGGAAAAATACATTCTGGAGATACTAAAAACTCTGGGAGTCGCAGAGAGAAAATGTTAGGGGAAAACGTTTTATAATTCAATGTGTTTAACTTGCTACTGGAAAAATATAAGCATCGGTTCCAGGAAGCACAAAGTTTGTGTGAAGATGTCCCTTGAATCACACCCCAGAGTCTGGTCCAGGCATCGGGCTTTCTGAGAGCACCTGTGAGCAGCCTAACACCAGGCATAGCCATGCTGCTCAGGACCTGCAATGGAAGTCAGAAGAGCACTGTCACAGGTGCTTAGAACCGGCATGGACGAGCCACACGCATGGACGAGCCACACGCATGGACGAGCCCCAGGCACTACATAACAAGCACTGTGTCTCTCTCGCCCTGCGCAAGGCTGGGTCAGTCCACTAGGCCAAGCACTTCTGGGGAGCTTTCTAGCTGCAACCAGCCTGCTTGCTCATACGACTGTCTCAGGGGTCCGGCGAGGCCCCAAAACTATGGGGAACACTGCTTTGGTTCTTCTTCCTCACCTCAAATAGCACTGGGTATCGAACTAAAAAATATTAACAGTAGTTATTAATGATTTGTTCAAAAAAAAAAAAAAAAAAGGCTGGAAGTGGTGGTGCACACCCTTCATCTCAGCACTTGGGATGCAGAGGCAGGGGGATTTCTAAGTTCCAGGCCAGCCAGGGCTACACAAGAAATCCTATCTGGACAAAAAAAAAACACAAACAAACAAAGGAGTTCATAAAGTCCAGTGAGTCTCCAACCTTACTTCAACCCAGACCCTGGGAAATCAGGGCTAGCAAAGAGCGAGCGACAGTCAGCTCTGCTGTGCACATTCTGCGTCTCCTTCCTACTGCTCAGCACAAACTGGGCAGTCATTTGTGGACACCACAGAGAGCAACCAAATCCTAGTTACTACAAATGCAACAGAACCCATCTTATTAGTGGTGGCAGGCATCCCAGAATAATCGAAATGTAAATGTCTGTCTATCTTTGTTTCTTTCCTTCTTTCTCTCTTCTATGTATGTATGTATGTATGTATGTATGTATGTATGTTATGTATGCATCCATCCATCCATCCATCCATCCATCCATCTATCCATCCATCCAAGACAGGGCCTCACTACTTAGCCCTGGCCGTCCTGGAACTCACTACATAGACCAAGCTGGACTCAAATACAGAGATCCACCTACCACTGCCTCTTGAGGGCTGGGATGAAAGGCGTGTGGGACCACATCAGGTCAAGGTGGTTTTAAAGACCAAGATTTGCCAAAAAGAGAAAGGATTTCATAAGCTTAAATACGTACATATACAAACCCTGACATACTCGATGTCATTCTCTTCGTATTTGGGGTCTGAGACTCGCTTCCTTTATTTCTTTGGTAATGAGCCTCATGATTTTCCTTCCTAACTTCCAATAGTTACAATGTCTGTGTGGCTCACAGAAAGCACACAGGTGGCTACTACTTCTAACTTCTGGTTAAGCTTTAGAGGGTAAAATAAGCAAACAGCACAGGCTCAGCTCTGACTCCTCCATCCTTGGAACCCCAATCAGTCCTAAAGTACAAGAATTTCAGGGCTCATGGTATTTATTTATTTGATGTACTGTCAAAGGAACAGCTAAGCAAATCAGTAGGATTTTCCTTATTTTAACATAAAAGTTTATTTAATGTGAGTACACTGCAGCTGTCTTCAGACACACCAGAAGAGGGCATCAGATCTCATTACAGATGGTTGTGAGCCACCATGTGGTTGCTGGGACTTGAACCCAGGACCTCTGGAAGAGCAGTTGGTGCTCTTAACCACTGAGCCATCTCTCTAACCCAGGATTTTCTTTTTTGAAAATTTCTTTTTCTAGCTTTATTATTTTATGTGTATGAATGTTTTGCCTGCATACACATATGCGTACCATGTGTATGCCTGGTGCCCTCAGGAGTCAGGAGAGGATGCTGGATTCCCTGTTACAGATGGCTATGAGCCATCACATGCATGCTGGAAACCCAGCCCTGGTCCTCTGCAGGATCAGAGTGTTCTTAACCACTGAGCCAACACTCCAGCTCCATTAATAAAAGAGAAATACAGAAAAAGATAAAAAATTTAAGAATTTAAAAAGATAAAAAAGAAGAAATATATATTGCTTCATTTATGCATCTCTACATGTGTGTCTGTGCACCAACTGCATGCCTGGCCCCTGTGGCAGTCAGAAAGGTGTTATAACCCTGGGACTGGAACCAAGATGACTGTGAGCCATCCTCTGGGTGCTGGGAATCGAACCAAGACTCTGTAAGAGCAACAAGTGCTCTTGTTTTGTTTATCTGGGACAGGGTTTCTCTGTGTAGCTATGGCTATCCCAGAATTCATTTTGTAGACCAGGTTGGCCTTGAACTCATAGAGATCTGCCTGCCTCTTCCTCCTGAGTGCTGAGATTAAAGGTGTGCGCTACACCTGCCCCTCAACAAGTGTTCTTAACCACCGAACCATCTATTCCCAGCCTCTTGTTTTAGATTCTGAGACAGGGTCTCATACTGAAGCCCAGGCTGGTCTGGACTCACTATGTAGACCATACTTGTCTCAGATGATGAGAGGTCCTTCTGCCTCAGCTTCAGAGTGCTGAGATTACAGGCACAGAAGCCATGCCTGCCAAGAAACAACAGTTCAATGGATTCCCATTTAATAGAGACCTACCCCCCACAAAAAAAATTTTTTTTTTAATTTTGTAGAATTAGGATAAAGAAAAAAAAAAAAAATACCCTAGTTCTCCACGGGAGATGTAGCCCAGTTATGGACGGTTTGCCTATCTGGTCCTAGCACTGCAGAATAAAAGGAAAAGGAAGCTGCACAGTTTCTGTGCTGGAACAGCAGGAGATTGTGATGCTGTAGTTCATGGTCACACAACTGAGAGCAGAAAGCCCAAAAGGCATGTGGGGGGGGGACCTGCCACCTCCCCTGAGAAATGCCCAGCAGCCCCTGCACCAGGGAGGAGACAGTCCTGGTCAGTCTTATGTTCCCCTTCAGTCCTCGCTTGGGACCAAGGGAGACACCTCAGCAGTTAAGGGTACTGTCACCAATCCAGCCTGACAGCCAGAGTCCAGGCCCCAGAATCATGTGGTAGAAGGAGAGAAGTGACTCCTGCAAACTGTCCTCTGACCTCTACATTCGTGTGTGTACAAACACTACATACAGGAATGTTAACCCCTGCTTCACAGCCTGCAGCTCTGCCCTTTCGGGTGTATCTGGATGTGTTTCTTTCTGTGCCCATCATTGGCCGAACTTTTAAGATTTGTTCACTTTGATTTTATTCCTGTGGGCACTGCCTGCAAGCGTATCTGTGCTCTGTGTATGTGAAGCGCCCAGAGAGGCCACAAGTGAATTACTGTGAAGCACCATGTAGGTACTGGGAATTGAACCCAGGTCCTCCGAAAGAGCAGCCAGTGTTCTTATCCATTGAGCCATCTCCAGCCCCACAAGCAGAAGCTTACTTACCTATGTTAGGAAACCTAGCTGATGAGACCAGCTTAAATCACGTTCATGTGTATATATAACAAATGCTTCAAAGTATTAAGCCAAATGCTACCTTTATTAGCTACTCCCACTCCCTTTCCCTCATCTCCCTCACCTCCCAGCAGGCAAACATCCCAAATGATGTAGTCTAGATAAAAATGTATAAAACCCATAAAACCCAGGGAAGGCATTACTCTAGCTTTTGCTAGAGATGATGACCATTTGTAGATGCTAGCAGAGAACAGGCTGGTGGGGAGAACCCTGAATAGGGAGCAGGGTATCTGAAAATGTGACTGGCCAGGCTCCGGAGCTTAAGTCAACGCAGTGGCTGTTGAGTAGTTATACCCACTTGAAGAAATAGGATGTTTTAGGTGGAACACGGATGCGTTCCAGCACTCAGGGAATAAAGGCTCAGGAGTTCAAGGTCAATCTGGGATCCAAACCAAACTATAAAACACCAACAGGGGCAGAAGGCACAGTGCCAGTAATTTTAGCTCTTAGGAGACAAGACAGGAGCACTGTGAGTCTGAGGCCAGGCCAACTTCACAGCAAGTTCCAGGTCAGCTACATACATAGGAGAGCCCATCTCAAACACAAAACAAACGAGGGCCAGAGATGGCTCAGTGCCAACTAATGGCACTTGCTCTGCAAAGAACATGAGTTTGACCCCCTCCCATGTAATAAGCTGGGCACTGCTGTGCATACCTATGATCCAAGCCTTGGGAAGCAGACACGGGGTGAGCTCACTAACCAGCCAGCCCAGTCAGTGATGGTGAGCACAGACACGGGGTGAGCTGCAGGTTCAGTGAGACTAGCCTTAAGGCAAGGAGGCAGACAGTGATGGAGGCCTAAGGACCTAACCCAGCGTCCGTCTCTCTCTCTCTCCCTCTCTCTCTCCCTCCCTCCCTCTCCCTCTCCCTCTCTCTCTCTCACACACCACACACACACACACACACACACACACACACACTTCTTTTCCTTTGGTCTGGCCTCCTGACTATCTAAACTCTTCCGCCACCCCTACCATCTGTCCCTTTCCAGATTGTGGTAGTGCCAATATGTCCTTTGCCTTCGCTGCCCCCACACCTCCCTTCTGAGGTAAGATTTCACGTACTCTAGGCTGCTTTAAACTATGTAGCAAAGGCTACTTTTGATCCTCCTGCCTCAGCCTCTAGTACTGGCTTCCCAGGTACGGATTACTATATTGTACACCTGAGCAGAGTTAGCACAGGAGCCATGATTGCTGTTTGTACAAAGGCCTGCTGCCAAGCCAGTGCTGACTACTGTCTGCAAAACAGGGCTTCGGCAAAGTTCCCCACATTCTCCAAACTGAGAGGTGACTCCCTAGACTGAAACTGTGACCTGATTCACACTGAACACCTAGCTTTTCTCCTGGAAGCCTGCCACTAAGTTGTTGTAGAGGAACTACATGCTTCCTCCATGATGCCAAGGCAGACTGGTAGATAACACTAGGCCTGGTCTTCTTTTTACCCATGTCTCTCCATTTTCCTTACTTTGCTTTATAAACCCATGTTGTAATAAATCAGTTTCGGGTACGGCTATACACTGAGACCTACAGTGTCCAACATGACCGTACCCAGAGCACTCTTGATGTCAGACCTGCTGAACCTGGAGTCTTCATCTCAGTTAATAAAATATCTGTCTGGTGACTCAGAACAGAAGCTCATAGTTTTCTTTTTTCCTCAAGGAAAGGTGCTGTTACCTAGCCCTAGTGTCCTCAGCTCACAGCCCTCCTCCCCAGGGCTCCCACATGTTGGGTTACAAGCACGTCATGCCTTGTCCTGCTTCTGATGACTTTCCACCATCTTGCTTAGAGACAGGCTCTCAGGTAGCTCAAAGTCTCTAGGCTGCCCTGAAACTCTTGTGCATCCAAGTGTTGGTGACTGGGGACTACAGGTGTCCACTCCTGGACAGTTTCCTTATTCATGTCAGTTTCTGTTGTTTGTGTAAGTGCTGTCTGTAAATCAGGGTGCAGGTCTCTCATTTGCACAGTTGTGTACTCTAGGCTTAATCTCTGGTCCCCACCTCTCATTTTGGCAATAAAGTTCTAGAACGGCGTACTCACACCACACATCTGGCTTTTCCGCATGGGATTCAGGGAGCGAATATGACTTTAGGCTTGGCATGGTAAAAGTTCATGCTGGCATGAACTACCAGGCAAGACTCTAAAACCAGCTCCTCCAAAGCACTCAAAAGAAAAGAACACTTCTGGGCCCAGTGGGGCAGGATGATGTAAAGTCCACAGAGTGTGGCCATGGCCAGCCTGGGTAACTTAATGAGAGCCTGTATCAAAATTAGGAGAATTAAGAAAGGTGCTACTATAAACCTGGTCCAACGGCCCATCACTGAGAAGGTGCTGGGGAAACCTGTTGTTTTGCTACACAAATCTGTAGTGCCTTCTAACTATTTACACACACACACACACACACACACACACACACACACACACAGAAATAATTAGTCAGAAAAGCTTCTTTTTGCAGTGGGTGTCAGTTAAAGTGTAAACCGACTAATGTGTCAGGACTTAAGTGCCTGTTACTGCTCAGAAATGAGATACATCCCCTCACACAAAATCCAAACTAAACAAACTGGACAATGACAAGTGTCTACCTTAGTTGGTAATCTTCAGCCTCTGCCACACTGACAGTGGTCTACATACACAAGGGACTATTCTTAGCATGCTTTCCGTAGCTACAACTGAACAAGAGCTGGGGTGATTCTAAAGGGTCAAGATTTATTTACCTCATGCCTCTAGAGTCTGGGAAATTCAAGTTAACTGCATCTAACTCCCCCAACCTCCCCTCAAACAAACTACCCTTCCATTCTGCACACACTGAAGCTGGTATCTGATGGAAGGGTTTCTGGCCGAATCACAGACGCATCACAAGACGGAAGATAAGAAGAGACACAGTGTAAACACGCCAGAGAGACCTTGTTTTCATAACAAAGCCACATACTTCCTTAATAACCACTAATCCTTGAGCAGACTTGCCCATTCATCAGGAAGAACCTTCATGACCCTCCTCTTCCTAAACGTACTGCACCAAATTCCCAACACGTGAAACCCGGGGGACACATTCTGGCCAAACCAGGGATCTTTGTTCCATACAGGCATAGAACACTCTCACCTAGGTATCTGCAAGGAAACTCAACTTCAAGTCTAGACTCAAACATCCCCTCGGAGGGGCCTGCCCATTCTAACTCTACTCCACCAGGCCAACCAGTCCCCCTTTACTATACTTACCCCACCCCCAGAATTAATTAAGGGCTGCCGCTTAAACCAGATGTTGTCTGCATGTGCACACACTCCACTAGACTAGACTTCATCCCTGTCCTTTTTATCTCATGTGCACAGAAACAGTGCCTGGTAATTAAATTAGAAACGTGTAGAAGCTGGGAAGATTGTTGCTAGCCTACAATGAGGACATCCTTCACTACAAATGGAGTAAGATGCCAGCTACAATGGAACCGTCTTTAAAAAAAATAATAAATAAATAAAAGGAGCTTGTAGAATAACTGTACGACCAGAGGACGGCTGCATTAGGATGAGTTCAGAAAAAGAACGAAGTACCTGGACTGACACTAGATCTCTTATATACCTAAGTTTGGAGGTGACCCGGGCAGCCCCAGAGATACAGAGTTTTAGTAGTAAAGTAACCCGGCAGGAGTCTCCTTGGGCGGGAGTTTGCACTAGAGATGACTAGGAAAGAAAGCCCGTAAAAAGTTCGTTTCCGGTGAGATTTTTATAAAGCTATAGATTCTGCTAACGAAGGCTAAGACTGCCAGAAGAGCAGTGTTTAGGAAACAAAAGTAAAACTGCCCTTGACCTGCACTATGCTGGGAGTGGATCCACGTTTCTCAGCCTGTCACCGCTTGGTAAGACCCGGGCCTGGTTCCCGGCTGGTTGGGTCTACAGCCACGAAACCCTTCCCTTCGTTCCCCTGGAGCTCTCCCATCCTGAACCTCCTTAGGTCCCCCAAGGTCAAAGGAAACTGGACACTCCCACGCCGCCCAGCCCCGAGTCAGTGTGTCTGCAGCTAGCTGCACCCAATCCCTGGGACGCACAGCCTGGGCCAGCTCAATTCCCACGGTCCCCGGGGTTCGAGAGGCGTCCCGAGGGAAGCCCGACTCTGCAGAACCGAACGCGCTCGCAGATCTGACCGGAGAGCTGCAGAGAAGAAACCGGCCGAGGGCGAATCACCCCCGGAGGGTCTGAGCGGGAGGGCCAGTAGGGGCGCACTCACCTGCGAAGTCCGCTGGTCCCTCCCCGGACCGCGCCGACCGCAGGCGGGAGCCGCCTCCGCGCCTGCCCCGCCTCTTCCGCCCAAACCTGCGCAGCGAGAGTGGACTCCGAGGCGCATCTGAGTACGGTGGCGACGTCACAGCGGCCCCTGCTGGACGCGGAGGCTTGGATGACTACGCTGTCCTGGTGGGGGATGGGGGGAGGGGAAGTGGGGGGGGGGAAATGGGAGGACCATTCCAGGCCTGCTAAGCTTAGCAGTCAGTCCCAGAAGGACTTGGTTTGAGAGCAAAAATTCTTTCTCTCGAATAGCCAAAAGGCCTTGAGTTATAGATGTTGTTTCCAGAAAACGGTCTGATGTTACAGAATTTAGGATATCGATATCAGAGTTTAAGTTCCAACGCAGTGTATAGGTAACCCTGTAATACCAACACTTTGGAAGGAGGGGGTTAAAGGTTTTCCTTGGGTACATGACTAGAAAGTTCGAGATCAGGCTGAACTACAAAGAACTAAATATGAATAGGAATAAAACACCTCACATTGGGTGTGTTCCTATCACTGGGGAAGTGAAGGCAGGAAGATCAAGCCACCAGACTTGTCATGGCTACATAGAAAGTTTGAGGCCAGCTTGGGCTATGTGAAACCCAGTCTCAATAAATCAACCTCTGCCCACCCCCACTTCACTCCCGGAAAGAATCAACTAAGTCACACTTTTTTGTTCGGTTTTCTGGCCATACAGGAAATGATTGGACAGGGTCAGGGGTCTAGGAATACATGGTTTAGTGTGACCTGTGGGGACAACCGAAACAAACCTTGGGACTCCAATGGAACATAGTCCGGACACCGGAGGACAGTCAGTTTCACAAAAGGTTTATTTATTTATTTTTTACGTAATTAGTTGTATATGTATGAGTGGTTTTTACCTGCATGTACCATGTGCCTATATGCCCAGTGAGGCCAGAAGAGGGCATTGGATCTCCAGGTACTGGAGTTACAGGTGGTTGGGAGCCACCATGTGGGTGCTAGCAATGGAATCTGGCTGGTCTACAAGAGCAGCTAGTGCCCTTACCTCCGGAGCCATCTCTCCAGCCCCAGGTTCAGATCTGTTTACACTAATGTCTGTGGGGGGCATTTGCTCGTTTTCTTATTTCTCAGACGTTTCCTTCCAAGTCTATATGTGAGCTCTGCTCATTAATCTTTCTCCTAGGTTCACACAGTGGCTTCTTGGTTGTGCCTGTGTAAGAGGAAAGCTTGATTGCAAATGGTTTCAAGTGCAGAAATGATACATTTACACTGTTGCTATTGTGAGATTGGGAGGGATACACAGTTGCGTTCACTTGGAGGTCAACACCTGCTATTATGCTGGACCCAGGGAACTCAGGTCTTTAGTCTGGGCAGTAAAGGCCTTTACCCTCTGTGCTAGCTCACCACCCCTTGGGAGAATTGAAAAATAAAAATAAAATAAAAAGGTTTCTGGGTATGGTGGCCCACACCTTCAATCTCAGCACGAGGGAGGCAGAGGCAGGAGGATCTCTGTGAGTTTGAGAACTAGTCTAAATAGAAGTCTGGAACAGCTAGGGCTCCTTACACATAGGAACCCTGTCTCAAAAAACAGAACAAGTGCTATGGCCTCTCGTTCTCTTCCTCCTCTTACCCGCTTTATCCCCTCCTCTCCCCATTCCCTTCCTCCCCCTCTCTCCACATATTCATGACTGGTACCTACTTCTCTACGCCTCTCTTCCTTCTCTCTGCCCCACTACCCTCTTAACTCCCCTCCCCATGCCCTGAATAAACTCTATTCTACACTATAAACGAAAAACAAAACAAACAAACAAACAAAACAGACAAAAATGTTATCTCTGTGTGGAGGCCAGAGGACAGCTTGCAGGAGTCAGTTCTTTCCGCTGTGTGCCCCAGGGATCACACTTGTGCCGTCAGGTCTGGTGGCAAGTGGCTTTACCCACCGAGCCATCTCACAGGGTGAAATCTTTTTTTAAGATGACATAGAGAGGACCGGGGGAGATGGCTTAGTGGTTAGGAGTACTGGTTGCTCTTCCAGAGGGTGTGAGTTTGATTTCCAGTACCCATATTGTGGCCTACACTATAAGTACCTCCAGTTCCAAGAGACCAATCCCTCTTTTAATGAGGGCACCACACACACACACACACACACACACACACACACACACACACACAATTAATACTTGAACACACATTTATTTTCTTTATTAATATTTCAGGTATTATAGGAAAACACTTGTGTATAGCAACTAGTAATTCTGTAGAAAGGAAAACATAGTAAATACAAGAGCCTTTATATGTGTAATTTAAAGAAACATTTATTTTATGTCTATTCAAATATTAGCTCATAGAGCTTAACTGCCCTTGAATTTGTTCTGTAGCCAAGGATACGCCTGAATTTCTTGTTCTCCTGCCTCCAGCTCCCGAGCTCTTCTTTTGTAGGCCTGTTCTATCACACCTGACTTTTATTTAAAATATACATCCATGCTCAGTAGTGGGGTACTTGCAGAGTGTATGTGTGGTCCGGGGTTTCTGTAAAAATAAATAAATAACAAATAAATTAAAAACAAAGCTGGACATGGTGACTTGCTCATGCCTATATCACTTGGAAGGTGAGACAGTTGAACCTCTGGGAGAACCGGACCAGCTTAGGCTACAGAGTGAGCCAGCCTGGACTACAAAGATCCTGTCTCAAAAGCAAAACAAGATCTTTGTTTTAGTCAGGGTTTCTATTTCTGCACAAAACATCATGACCAAGAAGCAAGTTGGGGAGGAATGGATTTATTCAGCTTACACTTCCACATTGCTGTTCATCACCAAAGGAAGTCAGGACTGGAACCCAAGCAGGTCAGGAAGCAGGAGCTGATGCAGAAGCCATGGAGGGATGTTACTTACTGGCTTGCTTCCCCTTGGCTTGCTCAGCCTGCTTTCTTATAGAACCCAGGTCTACCAGCCCAGGGATGGCACCACCCACAATAGGCTGGGCCCTCCCCCCTTGATCACTCATTGAGAAAATGCCTTACAGCTGGGTCTCGAGGAGGCATTTCCTCAGGGAGGCTCCTTTCTCTGTGATAACTCCAGCTTGTGTCAAGTTGACACAATACCAGCCAGTACAATCTTACAGTGTGGTTCAGTTGGTAGAATGCCTAGCCTGTACAGACTCTGACTTCAGCCCCAGCATTACATAAGCTAGATATTCCCACAAACTGCAAGCCTAAAAGCTGAGAGTGTGCATGCTGGTGGAGAAGCCTGAAAATGTCACAAGTGGAGGAGGTAGGCTGGGTGAGCTGTAGAGGGAAGTCTCAGTCTGACGTCATCTATGAGGAGGAAGCTGCAGTTACTGATGCATGTCAACATCCGGTCATGAGGGCGGCAGCCCACAGTTCCTGCAATACTGGCTTTAGCTACAGGTCTGCCATTTGTCTAGCATCTGGACTTGGATGGAGAGAAGCTGTTGCCATTCCCATGGGTCTGAGGTGTGAAGTCCTTGATCTCAGGGGCCATGCTCAAGCCAACAATACACATCCACTCAGGACTTCATCTGCTCCCCCAAGGTGTTGTGATTTATACCCTCTGATCTGTAATCCCAGAGTTTAGAAGCAGGAGAGTCAGGGGTTCAAGGCTATCCTCGAGTAAATAGAGTTCTAGGCAGTTTGGGCTGAATGAGGCTTACTTCTAAAAATAAGTGACCAGGGACTACAGGTATGACCATATACCTTGCTTGCAGAGGACGGAAATTTGGTTCCTATCACACATGGAAGGCAACTCCCAACTGTAACTCCAGCTTTAAGGGATCCAGTTAGCCTCTCAGGGCACTGCACTCATACACAGCCACCCCATATACATACATACATACACACAAACACATATATACATGCATAAACACATATATACACACATACATGTACACACATAGTTTATTGTTTTGTTCTATTTTGTTTGATTGATTTTTTTTTTCTGCACAGGGTTACTCTGTGTAGCCCTGGCTGTCCTAGAACTAGTTCTACAGAACAGGTTGGCCTTGAACTCACAGAGACCCACCTGCCTCTGCCTCCCTAGTGCTGAGAGTAAAGGATTAAAGGTGGGCAAAGGTGGGCACCACCACTGCCCTGCGTCTGCACATAGTTTTAAAACAAATCTTTATCTTTTTTGTTTTTTTATCATTTTTATTGAATATTCTCTGTATTTACATTTCAAATGTTATACTTTCCCCCTCCCTTTCCCCCTCCCCTTGCTTCCATGAAGATGCTCCCACTCCCAACCACCCACTCCCACCAAAGCAAATCTTTAAAAATAAGTAAACACCTTTCTGTGCCTATGTCACTTTCTTGAACATGATGAATGTTCCTATGACCCACTGGGTTTTCTGCAAGAAAAATGGCGGGCACAGCCCCACAGTGATGTGGTACAAGGGCAGAATTCTTTTATGTGCAGTGTTAAGGCCTAGGTCAACTATTAAGGCCGAGATAGAATGTTAAGGCCTAGGTAACTGTTACCTAGCGAGCCTGCCATTTTGTGCTGTTACTAATATTATAAGAAAACGTTCTCATATGCTGTTTCTGCTGTTACTAGGAGACTTTCTAATGCCAATATTGACTACATATTCTGTTATGTTCTGTGCCCTTGGAAACCAATCACGACAGAAGTCAGAAGAACTGTTTTGTATAATTACCCACAATAAGCTTGGACTGGAACCAACCACCCAGTAGCACTTCCTGCACCTGTGTATGAGCTTTTATGGTATTTGCCTTTATAAGCTGGTCCTGGGACAGACCCCAGCATAAGAGAGACACCTGCGCCAATATAAGAAAGGGTTTGGAATAACACTTCCATTTTGAGTGGGGGTTGAGTAAAGTTTATGTTCCCAAGACCTCCCTGGGAACTGACATCCTACTTGGCAGAAAGAGACGTGTATGTGGGTAACTGACATCCTGGTGGGCCAGTGAAGACATGAATGCTAGACAGGGAAAGTCCCCTGCCTCAGTTGAATACCCCATCCAGTGGGCACAGGATAAATGTACAACAAAGACATGTACCTAAGGAAATCCCTAACCCTCATTCCTGATTGGTGAAATAACTTGGCACAGATGCTTGTAGATCAGGCTTAAAAGCCCTATACAGGGCTGGAGAGATGGCTCAGTGGTTAAGAGCACTAGCTTTTCTTCCGGGGCTCCTGAGTTCAATTCCCAGCAATCACATGGTGGCTCACACCCATCTATAATGGAATCTGATACCCTCTTCTAGTGTGTGTCTGAAGACAGCGGCAGTGTACACATACAAATAAATAAATAAGCCCTATACAATCTTGACTCAAGGTCACAAACAGCTCCCAAATCTGATCTATGTCCCTGATTGATCAGTCTTGGGGTGTGGCATTCAACAAATTGTCCCTGTTTGACTGAGACTGGTGTCTGAGTGGTTTGTGTGGTGATTCCCAGACCCCAACATTCAGGGAGAGCAGACAGGAAACAGACGGGCATGGGGGGCAGAAACTATTCACTCTTTTTTTCTCTCCCTCCTTCCTTTCTTCCTTTCTTCCTCGCTTTCTTTTTTCAGACAGAGTTTCCCTGTGTAGCCTTGGCTGTCTTGAGTCTCCCCTTGAAGACCAGGCTAGCCTCAGACTCAGAGAGATCCACTTGTCTCCTGAGTGCTGGGATTAAAGGTATGTGCCACCACTGACTGCCCTGCTAAATGAAAATTCTTTAAAGTTCCCTTTCTTTGCTTGCTGAGAGAAAAAGCTTGCTAATGTTGCCCAGCCTGGCTGGTCACAAATTTCTGGGCTCAAGTGGCCTCTTTTCTCAGCTTTCTTAGTAGCAGGACAACAGGCAGGAAGTGTGGTTTGGATTCTATCCATCTATCTGTCTATCCATCCATCCATCCATCCATCCATCCATCCATCCATCCATCCATCTAGCTATCTTAGTGCACGAGTGTTCTCTGTAAATGTGTCTCTGCCTGAAGTGAATGTCAGGTCCCCTGAAACTGGAGTTATGGATGGTTGTGAAGCCACCATGTAGGTGCTGGAAATCAAATGCAGGTCATCTGGGCCATCTGGACAGTTCTGGGAGAGTTTTGTTTTTTTTTTTAAACAAGTTTTTTTTTTTTTTTTTTTTTTTTTTTCAAAACAGGGTTTCTCTGTGTAGCCTTGGCTGTCCTGGAACTTGCTCTGTAGATCAGGCTAACCTTGAATTCATAGAGATCCATCCACCTGCCTCTGCCTCTTGAGTCCTGGATTAAAGGTGTACATTACCACCTCCCATCTTTCAGTTTAGATTCTTAATACTCCTCAAGGGCCCAGGAATTAAAAGCTTGGTGGAATTTGAAGTTTGAGGCTATAGGTATGGCTCAGTGGTAAAATACACTCAGTCTGTGCAAAGCCCTGGGAACACTCATGAGTATGCACACTTTAAAGTTTAAAAAATGGGGACCCTTGAGAGATCTTTAGGCTGTTGAGGTCATGCCTTCGAGGAGGCTGCAAAGGGGATGTTGGGACCTGAGCATCTTCTCAGTTTCCTGTTTCTTGGCTGTTAAGTAAGCACTATTCTTCTAGGCTCCTGCCCTGCAGTGCTGCTTTACCATGGGTCCCAAAGCAGCCAAAAGCTGGAGACAAAAATAACCTTTTCTCCTTCAGAATTGCTAACCACAGACATTTTGTTACAGTGATAGAAAACAGACATAAAAATAGAAACATGGATGTTGTAAGCTAATTAGTATTATAGTTACTTATTGGGATTTGGGAAGCAGGGTCTTGCTATATAGGCAAAGCTGGCTTTGAACTCATGATCTTTCCATCTCTTCTCCCAAAGTGCTGAGATTTATAGACATGCACTATTATGCTTGGCCCACCCAGCTTTTAAAATGACTGGCTCACCCAGTTTTTAAAGTTAAAATTTGAAGCTAAACATTATGGTTCAGACCTGTAGTCCTGGAAATTGGGAGGTACAGGAAGGTGGGTAATGAGTTGAAGGTCATTGTTTAGTACGTATCAAGTTTGAGACCATTTTGGTTTATATGAGGCCCTGTCTCAAGAAAGAAACAAGGGGTGGTAACATGTCTCAGTGAGTAAAGGTGGAGACTTAAGGTCAAGTTCCTGAGCCCACCACAAGAGGAGAAAATGGACTCCATAAAGCGTCCCTCCAACTGTGCTATTGAATAACCTCCCATATAAAATAATAAATAAAATGAAAATTTAAAAAGAAACAAACACCACAGTGGTGGTGGTGCTAGTCTGTCATCTCAGAACTCAGGATCTTCCAGTTAGAGGCTAACCTGGTTTATAGAGCAAATTCTAGGACAGCCAGGGCTACACAGAGAAACAGAGAAACATTGTCTCAAAGAAGAAGAAGAAGAAGAAGAAGAAGAAGAAGAAGAAGAAGAAGAAGAAGAAGAAGAAGAAGAAGAAGAAGAAGAAGAAGAAGAAATCTTTTTGAAATTAAATTAAATTTAAATTTCCCCTTTTGGGAGGTGTCCTGCTCTATGAGTTTCTGCTTCCTTTCCTTGAGACAGAATCTCCTGAACGTGGAAACTTGCTAACTGAGCCACAACTTTAGCCCCTAATTAAATACTAGCAAGTAGATTACCAAGTTATTTCTGTTCTGGCACTGGAAGTATACATTGTTTCCACGTGAAGAACTGGGGTCAGGGTTCCTGAGTCGCAGAATAGATAGCAAGATCTTCAGCAGCCAGGGGCCAATGCGTAGCCTACCATCTTAAGTCTTGACAATTTCCCAGAGAGTTGAAACAAAAAAGGAAGGAAGAAAACAGGGAAGATGGAATCCAGCACATAAAACCTGAAGTTGCCCCCTGGCGGTGGTGTCATATACCTTTAGTTCTAGCAATTGGAAGGCAGAGACAAGTGGACCCAGTGAGTTCTTATTACCAGCTCGGTCAACAGGATAGCCAGGGCTACACAGAGAAACCCTGTCTTGAAAGACAAACTACCACAACAAAACAACTGTTATCCAAGAGAAAAGAATGACAGGTCAACTCCATTTTCCTTTTACCCTGGTCTTTCTGCCATTTGTAGCCTTGGCACAATCCCAATTGATGACCCCTTAGACTTTGCCATTGGCACCTCAGCCGCATGATGGTCCTGATGTTTGTCCTTAGGTGCTATTTACTTTGAGGACATGGGGGAAGAGTCGTGGAAAAGAGCTTGCCTGAGAAGTGACCGCCAAGACAGAGTTGAGCCCAAGGCAGAGTCACACTTGTCTGTGTCTGAGGGCAGCCTGTATTGATTGGCCTATACTCTGCAACTAGAATTTGTCTGTCACTAAGGTGTTACCTCAGACCCAGGTGAAATCTTTGCCTAAAGAGTATTTGGCAAAATATTAGCAGTTAGGGTTTTTTTTTTTTTTTTTTTTTTTTTTTTTCCATTTACCTTCTTGCCACAAAACACCACATAGCCACTGTAATCTCTCCTTCCTACCCTTCTTCCTGCCTTTTGTGTGTATGTATGTATATGCATATTAGCAAGTGTGTGCAGGTATACACAACTGTGCATGTGTGTAGTGGTCAGAGGACAGTGTTGTATCTCCTGCTTTCTCTTTGTGTTTTTTACTCCTCTGTCGCACGGAAAGTCACTCAATGGAGCTGGAGCTAGAGTGGGAACTGCAGATCTCTCCTGCATCTCCCTCACCTTCCCTGCCCCCACAGCACTGGGATTACATGTCCACTTAACCGCTAAGCTTTTAACATGGGTTCTGGAGATATGAACTGAGGTCTTCATGCTTCAAGCTTGGGATGCTTCATCCCATCTGCTAAGCCAACCTCCCAGCCTCCTTTTCTTCTTCCCTGTCCTTTTACCTCCCTCCCTCCCTCCCTCTCTCCCTCCCTTCCTCTCTTTCTCTCTGGTGGTACCAGGGATCAAACCTAGGGCCCGACACATTCGAGCCAAATGCTCTACCTATGAGATACACCTCTATGCCTTCTACCCTGGTTTTAGAAATATAAAATTATGACAGGTGTATGGGATGGAAAGCAGGAATCACTAGTTTGAGGCCAGAGCTACACACAGGGAGACCCTGTCTCAAAGCACAAAACAAAACAAGACCTATTTTATGAGAATTGCATTTTACCTGACTAGTATTTACAGCTGAAGAGTTTGGGGGTGATTTCTGGACAGTGGATTGTGGTAACCAGAATCTCTTTATCCCATTCTCTCAGGACTCTTGATGCCCCCATAGACATTGGTGTGTGGTGACGTTGCCCCAAGGCTCATTAAGACCACTACCTTCTGTCTCCGACCCTGGGGGGTTCTGGGATACTCTCATTGGTAGCTGCATAAGTCATTGTACATATGCAAAACTTTCCAGGTCTGTGGGAACTGCGGTGCCATGGCAACGTCAGCTCTGTACCTTTCCTGCCCCTGCCGGCTGATGTGTTCACCTTGCGTGCCATGTCAGGGAGAGGGCCTGAATTAATTTCCTGCCTCGTATTGATAAAATTCCCTGACAAGGGCAATTTAAGGAAGAAAGAAGTTATTTCGGATAACAGTCTAAGGATACAGTGTGTTGTAGCCTCCTTTGTAAAGCAAATTACTTATTCCAGCTAGCTCATATAAAGGATACACAATCCAGGTATTTTACACGTAAGCTGCAAGCCTGGATTGGGCAGGCTTGGAGCTGCACTAACTTATATCCTGTCACATGTCCTTTGTTACTTGCTGTTACTTTGTTACTTACTTCCAGGCAACATAATCTTGGACCATCTTCTCTCACGGTGGCCTCCTCCTCTCTTTGTCTCCTTTCTTTTTTCCTCTCTCCTGAGACCCCTCACTCCATCCTCAAGTCCCACCTTTCTCTCCCTTCTGCCCAATCACAGGCTTTAGCCTTTATTAACCAATTAACTTTAAATTGGGAAGCAAGATTTACATAGCATCATTTGGTGAGGATCTGTTTGTGCGGGATGGGGGCTGGGAGGCAGGCAACCGGATCCCGGGAGCCAGTATTTAGCATTTGAATGCACAGCAGCACCAGACCAACCCCCAACCCTGCTTTCTGTTGATGATACTACATTTCCCAAGAGTGGATTGGGGAAGAGAGGAAGTTTATTTCAGCTTATAGTCCATCAGCAAGTGCAGCAGTGGGCAAACTATAACAGAGACCAGGAAAGAACACTGCTTGCTTGCTTTCTCTGTCTTGCTCAGCTACTGTTTTTTCCTTCATTTTAGTTTTAATTATGTGTATAAGGTGGGTGGGCATGTGCAAATGAATGCAAATTTCTTCAGAGGTCAAAGGCATCATATCCCCCCAACCACCCAATGCGGATGCTGTGAATTAAATTCTGGTACCCTGGAAATCCTGTACATGGTGTTAACTGCTGAGCCATCATCTCTCCAGGTCCCCAGATACCTTTGTTATAGATCTCAGACCCACTGACCTAGAGATGTTATCATCCACAGCGGGCTAGGGCCTCCTATATCAATTAGAAAATAGAAATCAATGTAGAAATCAAATAGAAAATCAATGTCAATTAGCATGCCCCACAGACACACCTACCAACCAATCTGGTGGAGACAGTCCTCAGTGGAACTTCCCTTTTGCCACATATGTCTAGTTGATAGCCAAGACTAGCCATTGCACAGTCCCATATGGTGGGTGTCTTGGTTACTGTTCTATTGCTATGAGGAGACGCTATGACCAAGGCAACTTATAAATGAAAGCATTTCATTGGGGACTTGTTTCCAGTTTTAGAGGGTGAGTCCTTGATCATCAGAGCAGGGAGCATGGCAGCAGGCAGAAGAAGCCTGAGAGCCTATCAGAAAGTTGGAGGCTGAGAGAGAGACTGGGCATGGCATGGGCTTTTGAAACCCCAAAGCCCACCCACCATGACACACCTCCTCCAAAAGGCCACACCTTCTAATCCTTCTTAAACAGTTCCACCAACTAAGGACTAAGCATTCATATTCATAAGCGTATGAGGGCCAATCTTACTCAAACTATTGCAGTGGGGAAGTTGAGGCAGTTGGTCACATTGTGCCCACAGTCAGGAAAAAGACAATAATGAATACTCCTGCTCAGTCCACTCTCCCTTTCTTATGGTCTAGGATCCCTCTCTAGGGAACGGTGTCACTGAGTGGGCAGCTGTTCCCACCTCAGTTACTTAATGAAACCCCCTACAGGTGTGCCCAGATGCAAAATGGTCTAGTGATTCTAGATCTCATGAAATTGGCTGTTGATATTAACGTGTGATGGCTAATACGGTTCACTCGACAGGATCTAAAATTAAGGCAGAATAAGAAAGACAAGAAAACTATGGGATGTAGAAAAAAAGGAGCTCTCACTCTGGAGTCTGATTGAACTGAGAACCAAGAATGCCAACACAATTAACTTTTGTTTTGCCTTTTCCCACTGTAAACCTACAATCTTCTGGTATTCTAGCTAAAGGAAATCTCCCATTGCATAACGAAGGCCATAAAACAGGCTGGACCTTCAAGGATCCTGCTATCCTTGGAATTCTGGGAAGTGGCCGATCCCCATCATACACCCTGGAGCAAGGGTAACTGAAGTGTCTTCTACCCTGCAGTTTACCCAAAGGTGGGGCAGGGATGGGAGCTGCTGTTGAGCCAAGCATTCTCCAGGACATAAAAAAAAGAAAGAGTTTCACAGACCCTGCCCTACACTTCCATATCCTCAGATACTAAGCCACAGGGTTGGGGCCACAAACCTCTCATTTCCAAAAAGTCTGCCCTTGCCTTTTTGAGGTCCCACGGAACGCATTGTTTAGTTTTCTCTAGTGACCTATTTCTTACATTCACCAGACAGATACCGCGTGTACAGCAAAAGGCACACCCTAAACCTCGCGTGGTCCCATATGCTCAGGTTTTTACCTCAGCCAATTATCCTCCCATTCGAGGCATCTCTAGAGAAACCTATACTCTCACTTGGAAAAGGAAAAAGTTGGTAACTGGGTTCTTACCAGAAAGCCATTGAAAAGGTGTGTCTGTCTACCACTGAGCCACGGTGACTCTCTCTCAAGGCGCCCAGGTGTGTGTCTTTTCCTGGGCGCCTCTTTCTCGTCTTAATAACGTCTAACTCCGCTTCATTCTGGCTCGTTGTGAAACTTGTTTTTCGCGTTCAAGTCAAGGATCCAGGTTTATCTGAGTCGGGGCCCCTCTATCCCAGTGGGCTTCACAGAACCTATCTTCGCTACGGGCAAGGGGAACAGCCCTTCCCCACTGCGGCTCCTCAAATGTAGGAGTTGGTTCCAGTTGTGTTACTGAAGGCCTTTGGGTTGCTTTTGAAATGGGTTTCACAACCTATTGAGCTGAGGGGGATAAAGGCCATTTTCTTCCTTTGACAGCTCATAGGAGACACAATACAGTATAAGGAGTTGTGCTAAGCTCGGAGCAGCCAGCCTCGTAGGGTCCAGATGAAATAAATGGATAAGCCACAGTATCTAAGTAGTTTTAATATGCATTTTCCTAAGCACTAAGGATGTTGAACATCTTTAAAGTTTTTTTTTTTGTTTTGATTTTTTAGCTATTTTTATAACCCATTTTTGAAAATTGTGTTGTCTTTTTTTGGTTTGGTTTTGCTTTTGTTTTTGAACTCATGATGTATTCTGGATTAAAGGAAAGAAATAAGGGAAGGAAGAAATAAAGATAAAGATAAAAGAAAGAACCTACCTAATAGTGTCTGGAGGGATTAGTCATATCCTAATTTAAGAGATACTTGAGGGTTGGAAGGATGGCTCAGTGGTTAAGAGCACTGACTGTTCTTCCAGAGGTCCTGAGTTCAATTCTCAGCAACTCACTTGGTGGCCAATAACTATCTGTAATGGGGTGTCTGAAGACAGCGACATCATACTCACATACATGAAATAAATATTAAAAGAAAGAAAGAAAAAGAAAAAGGAGCTTAGGTGGTGAGAAGGCAGACGTTCACAGAACAGACTCACAGAGGCAAATCTAGGGACATGGGACTTTAGAGGGGGCATTGCAGAATGGTTCTAGTACAGAAGGGAGCATCACCCATGGGTGCCAACAGTATACTACACCAAACCTGGGCTCCAAAGAATGCTCAGGAGGCGGGGCTGTGGCAATGCCCTCTTTTTGTCCTTATTGTTTGCGACAAAGTTTGTGTAGCCCTGGCTGTCCTGGAACTCACTTTGTAGACCAGGCTGCATTATGAACTGCAGATCTGCCTGCCTCTGCCTTTTGAGTGCTGGGATTAAACGTGTGCAGCCAGCACTGCCGCAAAACAAGCCTCTTACCCCAGCACTAGGGAAGCAGAAGCCGAGTCTCTCTGTGAGTTTGAGGCCAGCCAGGGCTAAAGGGAGAGACCCTGTCTAACAAAACAAAACAAAACAAAACAAAACAAAACAAAACACCAGAGCACAGGAGCCATCCAAGCAGAGAAGGATCTTGGCTTGGGGTTTTTTTCTGGAAGGTCTTCCTCCTCCTCCTCTTCTTTTTCTTCACCACCACCACCACCACCACCACCACCACCATCATCATTGTATTTTGAGACAGGCCTCAGGTAGCTGAGAATGCCTTTGAACTTCTGATTGTTACCTTCCTCACTTCCCAAGTTCTGCGATTACAGTGTGTACCATGTGGCCTAGGTTTTGTTCTGTTTAAGACAGGGTCTTGGTCCTTGCTGTGTAGTCCAAGGTGGCCTTAACTGCTTGTCCATTCCCTCCTTCTGCCCCAAGTGACAGGAGAATGGATCGTGTCAGCAGGCTGGAGATTGAGTGCACAATCTTGTGTAAGCTGAGCGTGCACTCACCACTGAGCTACACTCCAATTCCATCTCCAGATTGTAAATGACAGAGAAATGCAAAGATCCATTGCATTTCAGAACCACTCCTTGAATAGTGTGGAACAGAGGCAAAACTGAAGGCTGAAAGAACACTCAGTAGGTGCATCCACTGAGAACACCCAGTAGGTGCACTCACTGAGAACACTCAGTAGGTGCATCCACCGAGAACACCCAGTAGGTGCACTCACTGAGAACACTCAGTAGGTGCATCCACCGAGAACACCCAGTAGGTGCACTCACTGAGAACACTCAGTAGGTGCATCCACCGAGAACACTCAGTAGGTGCACTCACTGAGAACACTCAGTAGGTGCATCCACCGAGAACACTCAGTAGGTGCACTCACTGAGAACACTCAGTAGGTGCATCCACCGAGAACACCCAGTAGGTGCACTCACTGAGAACACTCAGTAGGTGCATCCACCGAGAACACTCAGTAGGTGCACTCACTGAGAACACTCAGTAGGTGCATCCACCGAGAACACCCAGTAGGTGCACTCACTGAGAACACTCAGTAGGTGCATCCACCGAGAACACCCAGTAGGTGCACTCACCGAGAACACTCAGTAGGTGCATCCACTAAGCTTACCTTTCAGTTGGACAGACCTAGAACCACCTAGGAAGCACATCACTGGCCCTGCCTTGGAAGAGTTTCTACCTTAGGTTATCTGAAGGGGGAAGATGCTCTCTCACTGTGGGTGGCACTATTCCACGTGCTGGGGTCCTTCACTGAATAAAAAGCAGAAAGTGGGCCCAGTTCCCTTTCTCTCTCTGCTCCTTACTATGGACAATGTGAGCAGCTGCTGCCACGCCTTCTCTGCCAAGATGAACTGTACCTGTGAACTAAGAGACAGAAAGAAACTCTTCTTTAGATTGCAGGTCAGTGATCTTTGTAAGCAATGACGGGGTGGGCTGAGAAGCATACCCCAGTGGTACAGTACTGTGTGAAGTCCTGGGTTTGACCCCCAGTCTCCCAGCTGGCTGAGGCAGGAGGATCACTGAGTTTCAGGCCAGCCTGGACCTGCATTTGTGTTCTCTATCCTCACAGGCATGCACCGTACACCCGGCTAACAACGCGTCTTCACCTTTTTATCTCCCCACACCTCTGGTTCTTTTGAGATGGAATTCTTCATACAAACACATGCTTGTTTACACCAGTGTGTGGATACTTTGTGATCTCCACAGCTCTAGGTTTGGTGGTAAAGGATAGTGCGGTCCACTATTCCAGCTGCTAATTAGCGGCCACTGATGGATGGTCTGAGGAGATACCCTGTGAGTGTAAAATACACAGTCAGTCTCACAGACAGACTCAAAAAATGCCTCTCAACAACTCCTGCCTATGACAGTTTTCTAACCTAGAAATTTTACTCAATAACTGGAAATGGGGCCCAAGAGCTTGGTAGCTTTACTCGTCTAGTGTGGGTGAAGTTCTAAGTCTGATTCCTCAGCTCGGCATAAACCAGGCTTGGTGGTGCATTACCTCTGTCTCAGCCCTCAGGAGAGGGAAGTAGGAGGGTCAGGAGTTCAAGGTCATCCTTAGCTATGTAGAGTGGCCAGCCTGGAAGACTTAAGACCCTGGTCTTAAAAACAAGACGAGGGCTGGAGAGGTGGCTCAGTGGTTTAGAGCACTGACTGCTCTTCCAGAGGTCCTGAGTTCAATTCCCAGCAACCACATGGTGACTCACAACCATCTGTAATGAGATCTGATGCCCTCTTCTGGTGTGTCTGAAGAATAAATCTTTAAAACAAAACAAAATAGAAACTTGGGATAAAAGATTTAGAAGGCTCACTGAGAGAAAACACACTGTAATCTCTCTTGCCAGAGGCAACCAACGCACTCAGGAGGGAAGACCTCTGCAGAGAGGTGGGGGAGCCGCTAAGGACTGGCACAGATGGGAACCTGGATTAACCAGCGTCCATATTCCCAGAACATCCTTCTCCTCACACACACTGGCTCTTCGGGAAGACATGTTGAGGCAGACTGTGAGGTTGAGTGAGGTATATGGAAACCAACCACCGAGCAATGACTTGTAACCAGCCCTCCCCCTCACATGCCGGTGCTGTGGAAGACAGATTGCCACAGAAAGCCACGGGTTTCCATAAGCCTCTCCAACACAAAGCACTAGCTCAGCCAAGCAAAGCCCGCAGGAAGGCGTCAACTCCTCCACACAGTGCAGGTGCTGACAGACTCCATCAGGGCAATGCATTCCCTAAATCTTGTTCTCTTGGGAGGACTGAATTAGCCAGAGCCAGGTTGACTCCATGACAGGCTGCAAACTGGCAGTTTTGGGAGACTAGGCCTAAGTTTGTTTCCAGATCCAGGAACATGTGGTCAGCCAACCACAGCTGTGGACAGCCAATCTGAGGACATCCAGCCTGATGTAAGAATAGGTAGCTAGGATGAGTAAGCAACCCCTTGGGAAGTCTCCAGAGCCTACCCAATTGTAGAGTCAAGTCAGACCCCTAGAGACAGAGGTAACCAATCAAGGTAAAAGGAATTCCCTTCTGTGACAATAAAAACAGGGCCTGAGAGTCCACCAGAGGTCTTCGTTCCCAACCAGGGAGACCTCTACAAGCAGGAAATTCAGCTGAATAAAGACTCTTTGCTTTCGCATACTGTGAGTCTGGGGTATTATTGTTCTGTAACAGGAGAAAGAAAAACTATGTGATAAAGACAAACAGGAGTTCGTGGCCTTACTCAGATGTAGTATTCCTTGAAAGATTCCTTGAAAGAATCTTTCAGTGCTGCAGAGATGGCTCAGCAGTTAAGAAGACTGACTGCTCTTCCAGAGGTCCCAGGTTCGCTTCCCAGCACCCACACAGCAGCTCACAACTGTCTGTAACTCCAAGACATGACATCCTCACACAGACAGACATACAGGCAAAATACCAATGCATATAATATAATAAAAATAAATTGTTAAAAAAAATCTTTCAGACTGACGAGGAAGACAAAGACGTTCATAGCACAAAATGAACCTAACAGTGCTTGGCACACATTTTAAAAATTGATTTGTTTATTTATTTATTTATTATATATGAGCACACTGTAGCTGTCTTCAGACACCAGAGAGAGCATCAGATCTCATTACAGATGGTTGTGAGCCACCATGTGGTTGCTGGGAATTGAACTCAAGACCTCTGGAAGAGCAGTCTGTGCTCTTAACTGCTGAGCCATCTCTCCAGCCCTCGACATACATTTTAATAGTTTTGATATAAGTGGTTTCAACTCCCCAGCCAGAAGACAGATGACTACCAGAAGTGATTAAAATGCAGAAGCCTCCTATTTATTGCCTTCAAGGAAAACACGTCATCCTAAGAGGCAGACACTACTTTAGAGAGAAAAAAATGGAAAAAAACAAAGATATTCTAAGTAAACGGGACCAGGAAAAACAAAACCAAACAAAGGCAGCTACCAGTGTTCAAGTTTACCTGACAAACTAGACATTAAGCTAAAAGTAGTTAGAAAGGATGAAGGTCTCCTTACTGAGGTTATCTGTGGGGCTGGAGAGATGCTCAGCAGTTAGAAGTACGGGCTGCTCCTTCAGAGGAGCCTGATTTGATTGTAAGAATGCCTGTGGTGGTTCAGTCCCAGGAGATCCAACGCCCTCTTCTGGCCTCTGTGAGTACTGCATGGACATTGCTCACTGACACGCATGTAAGCAAAAGACTCATATGCGTATAACAATAAATTATCTTAAAAAGCTAAAAAAACCTACACACTATTGGATGATAAATGTATCACTGAAGAAATTAGGCAAGAGCTAGATTAAGAAATTGGAGAAGGGGGCTGGAGAGATGGCTCAACGGTTAAGAGCACTGGCTGCTCTTTTAAAGGTTCTGAGTTTAATTCCCAGCAACCACATGGTGGCTCACAACCATCTGTAATGTGATTTAATGGCCATTTCTGGCATTCAGGTGTACCTGCAGGCAGAGCAACCATATGTCAAATAAATAAATTAATCTTTAAGAAAGTAAATTGGGGGAGGGTTGGTTTAATGGTTAAAAGCTAACTACATTATTCTTTAAGAGGGTCCTGGTTTGGTTTCTAGCACTCACACATGGCTCAGAAACATCTGTAATTCTAGTTCCAGGGAATCCAATGCTCTCTTCCGATTCCCATGGTCACTGGGTAAGTATGCGCTGTAACACACACAGGCAAAATACTACTGAAAAGACAAAAACTAAGAACAAGAGAAATAAGCAAAGACCGAACCCAAAATAAAAAAAAAAAACAGTGACAGTCTAACTAAGTAACCTTAATATACCTTAGGGCCCAGGAAAAAGGACAATCCAAACTCAGGTCAGTAGGGAGGAAAGAATAATTAAGAACGGGCAGAAATTAATGAAGTAAAAAAAAAAAAAAAAAAAAGAAAAAAAAAAAAAGCAAAGAACCAATGAGACCAAAGGGGGGAAAAAGGATTCTTTGAAAAGTAAAATTGGCAAACATGTCACAGAAAAACCCACAGGAAAGACTTATATCCATAGTGACTGTGGTGGTCACAGCTTTAATCCCAGCACTCAGGAGACAGAGGCAGGTGGATCTCTGAGTTCAAGGCCAACCTGGTCTACAGAGTCAGTTCCAGGGCAGCCAGGGCCATACAGAGAAACCTTGTTTCAGATTTAAAAAAAAAAAAAAAAAAAGAATAAAACAAAGAAGCATGCAAGAAGCCTGCAATTAGTTAGAGGCTTTCAGAGGGTTAGTGGTCATCATTGTGGGGAACAGACATGTGTGGTGTTGATGGAGCCCAGGGTTTTACGGGTACCAGGAAGACAACAGAGACAGAGACAGAGCAATCCTGGGCCTGGCCTTTTGAAAACAAAGTCCCCATAAACTCATCTTCTCCAACAAGGCCACACCTCCTAATGGTGCCACTTCCTGGGCCAAGCATCTACAAGCATCTACACTGTATCACTATGTAGCCTTGACTGGTCTGAAAGTTGGCTTTGAGCTTAAAAAGATCCACCTGCCTCTGCCTCCAAAGTGATGTCACTAAAGGTGTAAGTGACCTCTATAATATCCTTATTTTATTTTAAAAATATTTATTTATTATATATAAATACACTGTAGCTGTGTTCAGACACACCAGAAGAGAGCATCAGATTCTATTACAGATGATTGTGAGCCACCATGTGGTTGCAGGGATTTGAACTCAGGATCTCAGAAAGAGTAGTCAGTGCTCTTAACCTCTGATCCATCTCTCCAGCCCTATAATATTCTTATATCTTTATATAGTTTCCAAATTCTGTATTGAACATGTATTACTCTTTAAAAAAACAAAAACAAACAAATGCCCTGTACGGATGTTTTGCCTGTGCTGAATTCTGTGCACTGCTTGCATTCCTGATGCAGGCGGAAGCCAGCCACAAGAGGGCAGTGGATCCCCTGGAACTGCACTTACAAGAGTTATGAGTCGTCAGGGTTTGAACCTAGGTCCTTTGAAAGAGCAGCCAATGCTCTTAACTACTGAGCCATCTCTCTGTATTACTTTTACCTGCAAAGAAATGTACAAATGAATATTGGGAAGAACCTTTATTTATTTATTTATTTTTTAAATCAGAGCTCTGTATGACTTTAATGGAGGTACCTACTTCAGCAGAAATGATTAAATCCATCTGGTCCTATTTTAATGGCTCAGAAGAACAAAATGCTCTTTCCTTAGACATGGTAACACTGTATAGAGCCAGATGTAAGTCAGCATCTGCTTTAGATACTCTGAGTGCGATCCTGGAAGAGCCCTGTTAACTAATTTAGAAGGGATTTTATACAGATGGGAAATGTGGTTGGGATTCAGGTTCCTGTAACATCTCCCCCAATATGCCATTGTTCTGGGTTATAAAAATATTCTATCCAACTTTCCAGCCTACTTCAAACCTCACTAATCTCTCACAGCCTAAGAGTTGCTACTGCTTTAACCCCAGCATCGAAATAAAATCCTAGAAAGGAGCGTGGGTGGTAGCTCAGGGGCAAGAGCACCTAAGCTAAATGTGCCCAGCACCAACCACCAAAATAAAGCCCCCACATGGAAGAAAACAGAAGGATGTAAAAATGGGACTAAACCATGTGGTGTAAAATATCCACAGAATCGTACACTTGGGATTTCACGGGTCCTGAGCAGAGGATTATGGGACTGAATAGAGGATCACTGGCTTCGACCTGCAGTGTCATGTGCCTCTGCACTCTGGAGGTCAGTAGACTCCTTTTGTGAGGTGAGAGTGGGTTTCATTTATAGAGCTTAATTATTCCCAGGGTGGGCAGGAGCTGCAGGAGAAGCCATTTCTATCAGAAAGAAGGCTCAGGCCTTCCCAGGAGGCTGTCCCCTTGTTGTGCCCAGTTCTTGGGAACCCCAGGAGACTGCCAGGAACTGAGTCTGATGCAAGAACAAAGAGGGTCTTTATTATGTGAGTCTGACCTGATCGAAAGCGTTTCCTGCTCCACAGGTTAGGAATGCGATGCTCAATGCTCTCATCCAGGGGCTTGAGATATATATATAGGAGTATGCATAAACTGGCATTTTCCAGCTTTGGCGTTACATGATTGGGGAGGGGGTGAGAGAGTGCTGTCCTTCCAATCTGACAGCAAGGGGATGGGGGTGGGGGTGGGGACTGGAACCACGTAGCTGGAAAGGGACCTTCCTGATTTCAGAAGTAGTAACTCCTTGTATTATCAGAAGCTAGGGTATTTTACGAACTGGTCAAGCTGTCTTGGAACACTCAGTTGTTCCTTTGTCTTTTTCTGTTGTTTTATTTAGGACATTGCAGTCCTCTTTAACTTTTTATTTACAGGGAGAGGCTGATTGTACAAAGACCTGTTCTTGTGGCCCCCACTCTATCTTTTGTTTGGGTTGCAGCTGGCAGCATGTGCACTGGTCTCAGATAGCCTGTAGGGCAAACAGTTGGGAGAGCAGGTCTGGCTGTCCAGTGTCCTGTGTAGACTTGGGGGATATGGGAGAGCAAACACAGAAAGACTCCTTCGGGGCGTAGATGCCCTCCCCGATCAGCTCAGTGTCTGCCAGATAATCACCTCTCAGGCAGTTGTGCTCTAGGGTTCTCTGTCCCTCCCTTGGCTCAGGGAATCCTGACACTGGCACTGCCAAGTCCCAGCTGCAGGCTGAGGGACAACCCTGGCTGTAACTGTCTGTCTGGGGCTTGGGGAGGGAGCCTCTCTGTAGCAATCTCTAGACCCCTCAGACCCAATCAGCCTTTAATTTATATATTATTGCAGCCTTAGATCATCTCTCCAGCTGTTTTTTGGGGGTGTGGACTTTTATCTCAGGTTAGTTGCAGGGGAGGGGGGTGTTTAAGCCCCACATTGGGTGCCAGTTTGTTATAGTAAATCTCCAACCCCTATATATCCATGCAAAAACACACTACTTAGTTATAATATTTACAAGCTGTATGCCTGGATTGGGCATATCTGCCACTACACTAATCTCTTGTTATTTGTTATTCTCTAGGTTATGCAATTTTGTTCTTTTTCTTTTAAAGCTCTTTTATTCTCTGTCCTCTTCCTCCCTTGTTTTCTACTTTTCCCCCACTCCCTAGAACCTCCAGCTCCCTCCTTCCCTTCCACTGCTCAATCATAGGTTCTGGCCTTTATTTGACCAGTTAAAATGGGGAGAAGGTTCACATGAGGTCACCAGAGTAGTACATGATCTATTCCTTGTTGGGACAACCTCTCTTGAGGAAGCAGAATTAATATCAGAATACAATATTAGAAAACATCACCAGAGCAAGTCACAACATAAAAAATGAGTTTGTACATCTATATGTCTATACTGGCTTTGGAGAGTCTGGAGGTTAGGCATCTTCTCCCTCTATTGATCTTTATCTTATTATTCCCTTGAGCCAGAGTCTGGTCCTGAACCTGGCCATCTCAGCTTGCTTGGCTGGCCAATGACTCCTGGATTCTGTCTTTAGCCCATTCTGCTACTGAGGTCATGATACTCCTCCTGCCTTAGTCTTCTGAGGGCTGGAATAACACCCTTGTACTTTAAGATTTAAAATCTTTACTGTTTTTATGTATATGGGTGTTTGGTCTGTATAAACGTTGTCTGTGCACCACTTGTATGCCTAGTGATCATGGAGATGCGGAGAAGGTGTCAGAGGCCCATGACCTGGAGTAACAAAAGCTTGTAAGCTAACATGTAGGTGCTGCAAACTGAACATGTGTCCTCTGAGAGAACAGTCAGCAATCTGAACCACTGAACCATCTTTTCAACTCCAGATTTTTATTTAAAAAATTGATTTATTTGTCTTATGAGTACTTTATCTGCATATACACTTGAGTGCCAAAAAAGAGCATCAGATCCCATTACAGGTGGTTGTGAGCCACCATGTGATTGCTTGGAATTGAACTCGGGACCTATGTAAGTGAAACTAGTGCTCCTAACTGCTAAGCCATCTTTCATGCCATAGATCTGACTTTTAAAAAACTTAATAATTTATTATGAGCTGAGTGTAGTGGTGCATGCCTTTATTCCTAGCACTTGAGAAGCAGAAGAAGGTGGATCTTTGTGAGGTCAAGGCCAGACTGTACTACATACTGAGTTCCAGGACAGTCAGGAGCACATAGAGAAAAATCCCACCCCCAAAACAAAACAAAGTTTAGGGTAATCTTTAGCTATATGTCAAAGCCAGCTAGAGTACATGAGACCATGTTTAGAACAGAAAAAGAAAAAGGAGAAGAAAAAGAAAGGGAAAATGTTTGGGGGTGGAGAGATGGCTCAGCAGTTAAGAGCACTGGCTGCTCTTCCAGAGGACCGGTGTGTGCTCACAAGCATCACCTGCTCTGTGGGATTTGATACCTTCTGGCTTCCTTGGGCACTGCACATGCGTAGTGCACAGACATACATGAAGATAAAACACATACAATAATAAATTATACACCCCAGGGCCGGCCCCATGCCCAGGAGTAATTGGCAGCACATGATGAACTCTATGGGAAACACGGTCATTGGAGTCCACCAGGTTGGGGTTCTTGTCACAGGCCTGATGGCCTTGACTTTGATCCCCCTGGAAGAGAGAACTGACTCCTGTAAGTTGTTTTCTGCATTCACATGTCCCTCACCCGGTAAACAAATAAATACATGTAAAAATAAAATAGGTTAATAATTTACTATAGAGATTTTTTTCATGCAATACATACACATACATGACTATATAGTATATATGCATATACACATAATATGGATACTATATAAAAGAATATAATGTTCTTTTATAATCCTTAGTGTCTTTATATTATTTAATAGTATAGATATGTTAATTTCTTTTGCTAGGGCTCAGTTTTTGGATAATTATGTGATTTTTCAGTCAGTTACTGAATAGCAACTAATCATTGCACATGATTCTTTGTACAAGTCAGTTTTATTGTAGTTGATGCTTTGGGACAGAGGTTCTCTGTGCAGCCTGGCTGTCCTGAAATTCACTCTGTTGACCAGGCTGGTCTCAACCTTAGAGCTCCACCTGCCTCTGCCTCCCAAGTGCTAGAATGAAAGGGTGCTCCACCACTGGGCTGTACAAGTTTATTTTTCAACTATATTTCACATTAGAGTTGCTAGAGGTGGACATACAATATTAACACCGATAGCTGCATCCTCTCCTGCCTCCCCTCTCATATCCCTGAAGTACAACAATTCCTAAAACTTTGAACTTGCATATTGACCAAAGGCATCAAGAAGGTTCCTTCTTTTTATTTAATTCCCGTAAACAATAGCAATGCTTCCACACTGGGACACTTCAGCAGGGGCCACCTTACTTAATCTGCATCTAAAAATAGTCTGAACCTTTTCTATTTACAGTTGTCTTCTTGTTGGGTGGAGCTGAAGATCTGGGAGAAATTGGAAAAAAAAAAAGCTATAGGAGAAAAAAACCTACCTAACTCCAAAAGAAACGCATTGAGGTTATTAGCTTCCGGAGGATCAAAAATTTAGAACTTTTTGTCAGCACAAGATTCAATGATTTTTTTATTAGATGAAAAAATATTTTATCCATTTATCCATCCATCCATCCATCCATCCATCCATCCATCCATCCATCCATCCATCCATCCATCCATCCATCCAATTTTGACAATGAGCGCTAACAATCCATCTGGCCAGCAGAGGGCAGCACATCCCCACAGAGTGTCCAGGAGACGCCAGCAGCTGTTTGAACAGGCTTCAGCAGGGACTTAATACCACTCTGTCTCTTCCCCCGCCCTGATGAAAGGGAGAGACAGAACTTGTCTAAAAGACCACGATAAACTGAAGAACTGAATGCCAGCCAAGTGCAGAGCAGCATAGAGATAGGAAAGGAAGGAGTGTTGTGAAACCAGCATCATTAGGTGGAAGGGGGTCTTAATTAAATGTGGTTATTTCAGTCATTGCACAATACAGTCTAGAAAGTATACTTTATTGTATTGACATCTTACTTCACACCCATTTTCGCTAAAAATGTCAGATAATTTAGCTCTGTATCTAATCTTATATTTTCCTGAAGAGTAAGACTTATTTTCTAAAACCAATATGCAAACGAGCCTTATTCTTTAATGTTACCCCATTTACCCAATACTGAGTGCTAGGTGAAGCGATTATGGGATGGACCTAGTCTTGCTTTCTCGAACCCAGGGCCTTGTAAATGCTAGGCCGTTGTGACACGGAGCTCTGTCATCCACCCTGACTCCTGCTCCGTTCTTTCTAGCTAAGCAGAAAGGACTTGAAACCTGGGTGGGGAAACATTGTGACTTTAGAGGTGGTATCATAACTGGCTCAGGGGCTGTGGCCAAGTTTCTTAACATCTCTGTGTCTCAGAATAAAAAAAAGATACCGGTGCTGTCTGTGATATTGACCTCACAGATGCACAAACAAAATGCCACACGGGGGTAGTTCAGGTCACTCAGCCACACAGATGGCTTGACAGGAAAAGGTGTCACCATCCAGGCTGATGACTTGAGTTCGAATTCTGAAACCCACAAGGTATCGAGACAGCACACCCCTCTGACCTTCATATGTGTGTTGGGGCACATGTAGATAAGAAAGGAAGTAAATAGTAAATACATGGGGCAGGGAGAGAAAAGAAAAGAAACACAGAATACAAAGATGCTCGGAGGGAAAGGGGCATGGCTGAATGCCCATAGCAACAGCAGAGGCAGCTTGGTGCACCCTGTGAGGGAGCACTCTGCTAAACGTGCAGTTAGGCCACATCCCGTGCACATAGGTACACCTGGCGGGTGTGCACTCCAGGTGCTGTAAGGTGGGGAAGCTCCTCAGAAGTCAGACAGGATCTTGGGGACTGGCAGAACAGGCTGGACCCAGGGTCTTTTTTGTTCTGCATCCATCTGGTGGGCCAGCCTTCCTCTCCATTGAGCACAGAGGAGTTGTATGCGTTGGCAGGACCAACATCCAAAATGCCTAACATGCTGGAATCCCATCGTTCTGGAGGCTGAGGTGGAAGGATTCGGAGTTCAAGGCCAGCCCAGGCTACACGGTGACTGTCAAACAGCCACAAGAAAGAATGTCTTAGACAATTTTATGAAAAAAAAGAAAACAAAAGGAAACTGACTTTCTTAATATGTGAATAGCCAGTTTCAAAACCACCCCGTGCCATAGCTTCTCCATAAAAACTGGATGTTTTCTGAAGAAAAGCCGAGATAAGTGGTTAGCTTCCTTTTAGCAGCGGCTTGAGCTATCGTTGGCTGAGAGACAAGCAAACCACGAAAAGCTGGAGGGGCAGGAAGAACACGGAACCACAGTCAGCTCAGAGCAGTCAGTTTCTAGAGTCCTATACTTGAGGCTTGAGGTCATAGGTCAGGACACCTCCTTCTGGGCACAGAACGGCCAACATCCTGTAAGCACAGAAAGTTCCAGGGGGGCTTTCGGGCAGTTGAAAAAAGGGGGCCTTGCTCAGAATTCTGTGGAGACGATCCTGTACACCTCATCAGTTTGGGGCTTTGTTTCAGCTCTGTTTCTTTCAGATCACAAAGAACACAGAGAGGTAAACAGGGAAGAAGGTAAACGCTTTCTGTTCCCTGCTATCCCCAGCCAAGGAGCCAGTGCCAAGGGAGAGAGCTAAGAGAGGTAGGTGCTAGAGCACTTACATACACAACGGGCCTTCTTTGTTCGTTTTGAGACAGGGTCTGCTCTGTAACCATGGATAGCCTGGAACTTGCTCATGTAGACCAGGCTGGCCTTGAACTTGGAGTGATTTTCCCACAGCTGGTGGGAAATTACTCAATAACTCATCGGTTACAGTTCTTCGTTCTTTTGTTTGTTTTAAAAGATTTCTTTCTTTATTTTATGTATGTGAGTACACTGTAGCTGTCTTCAGACACACTAAGATGGCTGTGAGCCACCATGTGGTTGCTGGGAATTGAACTCAGGACCTCTGGAAGAGCAGTCAGTGCCAGTAACCACTGAGCCATCTCTCCAGCCCCATCATCTCCGTTTTACAGGGGAAGAAGCCCCAGCTTTTTGCTGCCAAGTAAAAAGCATCTCACAGCATTTGAACCTGGATACCTGGCTCCAGAGGCTGTACTGTTAACGACTGCCACCAGCACATTTCCTTAAGCTAATACCAAGAAAGGGGAGGGAGATGAAGTAAGAGGAAGGGGGGCGGGGTGGTGGTGGTGGAGAGCTGACAAGAGGGGCAGAAAAAACAGGCCGAGGACAAAACCTAATGGAAGCTGGGCGTAACTCCAGTCGTCCCATAGCCTGCTGACCTGGAGAAGCTCTGAAGACCGGTCCCTTGGGATTAGGCGCTGGTGAGTCAGTCCTTGCTCCACCTTGGGAGAAGATCGCCGAAGCTGGGCACAGAACGACCTTTCTATACACTGTGGTGACTGTGAAACAGGAAGGTTCACTGGCGCTATACAAAAATTCCTGTGTGCCCAAGCACATCTCACACGTGGAAAGTTACTGAGCGGCTGTGGCTGGCGCGGTGAGGCTCAGACTAACGCAGCCATTGTCAGCGTGCTCCCATAAAACTGTTTTTACGAGACTGTTCCGCAAAAATTGAAATTTAAACAAATCTCCACCGTTGCTAGGTTTGTTTTGTTTTACCTTACGGTCTGTTAAAAACACGTGGGCTAGACTTTAAAGAGGAAGGTCCTAAACCCTGCGATTAAAATGTAAAAACACAAAAAAAATTCTACCACTAAATTATTTCAAAATTTGCTTTTACGTTCTCACAAGAGAAGGATCGAAAGAAAGATCCCATTAAAATGTAACAGACGGATGGCTAATCTTTTTGCATCGGTTTGTCAAATTACTAAAACGGCAACTTTGGAGTTAAAGGACTTGAACATGAAAGCTTTCCAACAGAACAAGCGCGTCCCCAGAAACGGGGAGAATATTGGGACCTAAAGCCAGTCCCTCACAGTGTCCCGCCCCGTGGCCGTGCGCAGCTGGCTGTTTTCTGGGTCCGGGTGGATGCTGTGGGGGGTGGGGTGGGGGGAGAATAAGACACAAAGCAAGCAGCCGAGCGAGGGGCGGCCGCCCAGCCCAGCATCCTCACGGCTGGGGCCCGGGGTTCCCCGCGATCCCTGCCGCGCGGCTGCGAAGGGACAGCGCGAGGTGGCGCCGGGTCTCCTCGCCAACCCGCGCGCTACGGCCCAGGGACCTGACAAGCCTGCCCAGTTCCCCCTTGCAGCGGGCACTTGAGAAAACCCAGCCCTGAGCTCCGCGCAGTCTGCGCGGCGCCCGCGGCTTCGACTTTTCGTGTTGGGGGGTAAGAAGGCAGGGCCGGGGAAACAAAGGAAACTTGGGCTGGGCGGCCTGTGTGGTTCGTGTGCTCGCCCGGGGTCCCGTGTGGGAGTCGCCGGCGCCTGTGCCCGCAGCCCGCCCGGGGAAACCTTAGCGGAGCCAGAGCCCCGGGCGCCCGCCCACCTGCCGCGCTGACCGCCCCAGGACATCCCAAGTCACCCGGGGCCCGGAGCAGGCGGCGGGGGAGGGAGCGCGAGAGCCGCGCAGGGGGTGGGGGGCGGGGAGGCGGCGGGGGAGGAGGAGAGCACGAGTGGGCGGGCGCCGCACGTCACGGCTATTGTGGCTGTCCCGGTATATAAGGTCCCGCCGGCCGGCCGCGCTCCCCACCTTGCCTGCGCCCCCGTGAGCCGAGCAGATCTCTCCGCACCGAACATCCAGAGAGTCCCGCGCGCCGACGGAGCGGACATGGGCAGAGCGATGGTGGCCAGGCTAGGGCTGGGGTTGCTGCTTCTGGCACTGCTCCTACCCACGCAGGTGAGACCCTGCTCTCGGTGTGGCATGGGGCCGAGTCCTGAGGGCGCGCGCGCGCGCGCGTGTGTGTGTATGTGTGTGTGTGTGTGTTTGTAGGGGTGAAGTCCCTACCTCCGGCCACGCACTGGGGTAGGAAGAGAATTTTGTGTAACTGACTTGGGAAACTCGTGGTGTGGACTCCTTCGAGAGAGCGCCCCCTCCCTTCCCACGGATGCTCTTCGCGCTCCCTACGAACCACACAAAGAGAAGGGAAGGCCCCCTTCGGGGGAGCGTGGCACACGCCCATCCTCCACAGTCCAAACTGTTTTGGAAATCGCCCAGGAAGCCCTGGTTGTGGTTCTATCTCCCACCGGAGTCCTCAGTCCTGAAGCTTAGCTAGGGACCTCCCGACTCCACAAACTCCCGCGGTGAGACCCCACACCTCCATCCCTGGCCACCTTAGGGGACCCATCTCAGTCTAGACCCACTGGCACCATAGAGACGGAGGTCAGAACTTCAGTGTCCCGATTCTCCGTCAGGCTTTGTCCTAGTCCACAGCCGCTTCCTCTCTTAGATTTGTCCCGGCTACCTATCTCGCCCCCCAACACCATGGGTGGCGCTGCTCTATCTGCGTTAGCCAAAGGGTGAAGGCGCCGCGCCCAGAATGAGACTTGGAGCTGAGCCCGGGAGACCGGGGCGGGACACAGAAGCAGACGGTGGCTTTCCACAGCCTTTGGTTCGCTTAGGGATGTCCCTCGGGCTTCGCCCCTGAAAAGTTGGGCACGTCAGGTTTTTGGTCCCTAGAGATCCAGGCTCCGGGCTCACCTGGGAGAGCAGCCCAAGAGCTTGGAGCGCGCTTCGTCTCCCCCAGCTCAGGCAGGGTAACTGTACCCCATTGTCTTCAAGCTGTGGGTTGGCTGTGCCTCGGGGCCTTTCTCAGTCCTCCCGGACCCCCATCAAGGAGGGGCTTGGCATCTTGAAACTGGTCTCACTCAGATTCCCTTCTCCCCAAGCCCCTCCCCCATAGAAACCTTGAGAGGCAAGTGTTGGTTAAGCAAATCAAGGGAGCTTGGAGAAAAACTGTTTAATGCCAATTTAATAATTAACATGTCAAAATTTGTTGATGGTGTTGGAGAGGACCTTTGCACGCAGATTGAGCACTAGGCTTCCTTTTCATCCTCCTCCTCCTCCTCATCATCATTATTATTTAGTTCTTTTTGTTTTTTGTCACCTGCTGCTGTACTAAAAGCTCTTTGTATAAATAAAGAACGGTTATTTTCCGGTACCCATAAGACAGGATCCGTGTTTTAAACAACTTAGCATATTAAGGTTTTTCTTTTTGTGGGAATGTCACTTCCTGATAGGACAGGCTCTTTCTTATCTTACACACAGTAGGCACCCAGTAAGTACAATGAACTGGATCAGGATTTTGGTGTGGGTAGTCTACTTTGGGTACAATTTGCACCTTTCTTTAGTCAATATTTGCTTAATGGCCTTCCGACTGTGGAACAAAAGGAGGTAATGTTCCTGTAGGAGGCTTATCCTTGGATCAAGGGGTGGCTGAAAGTAAGTGTGGCTAAATTCTTTACTTGGTGCCACGGCGCCCTCCCTCTTGGTTGTAATCGGAAGCTCTAGCAAGCCCTGGCAAACCCTCGGTTCAGTGAGGGCTGAAAACTCGGATCAGCCTTTGTTCCATGACAAAGGAGAGTATCACGTGCCTCGCCGGACTGTGCATTTCATGGCTTGCAAAACCAGCGGTGAAATATGCCGCCACTAGGTTGCTGCCACACAAGCAGAAGCCACAGCGTCTAGCTAGTCACCAGCAATGAGCTGGTGAAATTTAACACTAAACCCTGCCGCGCGCGCTTGTGCGCGCGCTCCTGTGTGTGTGTGTGTGTGTGTGTGTGTGTGTGTGCGCGCGCGCGAGCATTTTAACTGAAATCCTGCCGTAGAACAAGGACTCTCCGATATGTTTTTGAAATTCAGATTAAATTAATCATTGTTATTATTAACTCCTGGTGCTGGCGGTCGAGCCCAAGAGCATGAAGATACTAGCAGATGTTCTGCTACTGAGCAACATCCCTAGGTGGTGGTCAGCTCCCATTTTTCAATTCAAGACAAAATTTTTTGGGGGGTGTTTTGGGAAGGGTTATAATTTTAAGATTTCAAAGGAGCAGATATGTGCTTTTAAGTGTTAAATGTTAAGATATTTCCTTAAGGCAATGCTTTCCAGGCAGTGTGAAGCCAGAGACTCAGCACACTGGATGGCCTGTGACCCAACAGACTCACAGATCTCAATCACGGCACAAAAGTGTGTGCAGACACACAGTCCCTATACCCCCCACCACACACACGGTTTTGCTTATTTTTTGAGATAAGCCTCACCATGTAGTGCTGACTGGGCTGTTTTGTTTTAACACAAAGATCTGAATGCTTCTGTGTGCCGAGATTTAAGGTGTGTGCCACAATTTTTGGCCACATGTAAATATTCTCCTTCCCTCCCCTCATTCTTCAGGAATCAGATCCCATCACAGATGGTTGTGAGTCACCATGTGGTTGCTGGGATTTGAACTCAGAACCTCTGGAAGAGCAGTCAGTGCTCTTAACCTCTGAGCCATCTCTCCAGTCTAGGCTTTATTTTCTTAAGGCAGAGTCTAGGCATAAAACCTAAGCTGGCCTTAAGGTCTAGATCTCTCAGATTTCATTCTCAGAACCACTGACCTGGCTCAGTTGCGGTATTTTAAAGATCAAAAATTTTAAAATATCTCCTTGTCTAGGGAAACAGGAAACCTTGCCTGCAACACCAGGCAATCCATATATTATCTGAAACTTTGACCAAGCAGATACTTTATTACACTGTGCAGAACTAGAAACTTTTATGTAGTCTGGAGGACTCCTTGTTTTTGAGACAGATGGCCTGGAACTCCTGACTCTTCTCTTCTGCTTTCCAAGTGTTGAGATGCATCACCACCCTGGGCTTCTAGAACTTTTGTTGTGACTATTTGATTCTTTATTCCACAGGTATCTGTGGAGCTAGTTTTAAAACTAAAGAGAATCATTTTGGTGAGATTTCAAGTGAGAATGATTCCAAGTAAGAATTCAGAATTTAAACTGTGGCTAATAGAACAGTGTGGGAAAAAGCAGTCTTAGGACGGACCAGGGATTGGAGAGGGTAGTTCAGTGGTGGAGCTTGACTACTTAGTGTCCCTAAGACCTTGTGTTTGACTTCTACTGTGACCACAGGGATTATTATCTGCTTGAACGTTATTACAGAGTACAAATGGAGCAAGCTGGATGGCTCTGAAATTTTATCTGTGACTTCTTTTTCCTTATGTATTTTAGATCTATTGCAACCAAACATCTGCTACACCATTTTCTGGTAACCAGAGTATCTCTGCTGTCCCAAATTCAACTAATGCTACCACCAGAGCGGGTGGCAGCTCCCTGCAATCCACAGCCGGTCTCCTGGCCCTCTCTCTCTCTCTCCTACATCTCTACTGTTAGAGACTCAGGCCAAGAAACGTCTCGACTTCCCCATCTTCTAGACCCACCCCAAATGGCAACCACAAGTCCAAAATGACCAGGAAGAAACAGGTCCACATCAAATCGGCTATTACCATACCTCAACAGAAAACACTGAAAATTTGAAATTTCACCGGTGAAGGGTTTGAGAGCTGAGACATGCCAATATTGAATCTGCTGGAGTTTTATGTCCAAGATGAAGACACCATCCAAAATTGATGTGATTTCCTTGAATGTGGCTTAAGAAATGTGGACACTTAAAACTCTCACTTGAGATCGGGCATAGGTTAGACGTAGAGATACAGATGAGGTGTGGAATGGAGATCCATTATTTTTCATTGGTTCATTCGACCTATAAGGCCATAACACAGTTAGGTCATATTCAGAAGCTTCTCTGATGCTATTTATGTATATGTTGGAAGGAACCACTAGGTGTTACTTTTAAATTCCTGATGTGTTGTTTCCTTACTACTAATTTAATATGCTAAACTCTAGGTAAAGTTCTATGTTGTTGAACTATGTTCTCTTCAGTAATGAACGTTTTACACTCGACTTCTGTGGCTTTAGGTCTGACATTGTACTTGACCTTTACTAGTAATTGACCTGTGCCAGCCAATGACAGATTGGAACCCACCCCCAAATCCAGCCGCCAATGAATAAATCTGATTTCAAAAGTCAAAATGGTAGACATTTCCCATTGTCTTTTCTCACTCACCATGAGTACCAAGTTCACTTATGCAAACTGGTTCCAGAGAGCAGAATTATGTTGGTCTCGGCTAATTTCAAAATGCTTCTTTTTATTTTGGCTTATGTTGAGGGTTTTTTATAATTTAAAGTGTGGTCTGTTAGCAAGGCAGAAATTGTGCGTCTTGAAATTCTATAGGCAAATATGCATAGAAGCCAAAATTGTAAACCCAGCATTTGGGATGTGAAGACTGGAAGCTAACTCTCACTGAATTCTCAAAGTCTTTTATACAATTTCTGTAAATACTTTTTTTTTTAAAGAAAAAAACAAAACCATGGATCAGAATAGCCACATTTGGAATACTTTGGTTATCAGTTCATATTTTTAGATAGTTTGACATTGGTCCTATGCCTGAAAGGGGGCTTGGTTCTACAGTTTTCCCCAATTTCCTTGATATACACATACCTTCTTCCAAAACATGACATTTCCTGAAAAATATCTTTTGTTCGCATGGTCACACACTGATGCTTACCCATTCTGGTCTCTGTTAAGGCCACAGTAGTCTTGATAACCAGAATCATTTTTCTCTATCTTTAGAAACCTACCCGGGAACAAGGTGACCTCACAGACCCGAAGCTACTGTGTGTGTGAATGAACACTCCCCTTGCCTCATACCTGAATGCTGTACACCTATTTGATTGTATATTGTGTTTGTGTATTTATGCTTTGATTCATAGTAACTTCTCATGTTATGGAATTGATTTGCATTGAACACAAACTGTAAATAAAAAATAAATGGCTGAAAGAGCAGGTTGTTGAGTTTAAAGTGTTTCTTGAGCAATACTTATGGGTGAACATTGCTGTTACTAAGGGATGTATCTTGTCCTACTAACCAGAACATTACACACTGTCTATTTTTAAAAGGCCAGCTAGCAGCAGGTTTGGTTTCCTCCTAGAGTTCCTTTTTGTTCCCCTCCCGAGTGCTGGGAATAAAGGCATGTACCACCACACCTACCTCTAGTTGACATCTTTAAGCCTTTAAGGCTGCATACCTACTTGCTCAGAACCTGAAAGCCAGCTCTCTGCCAAGGTGCCCATGACTGGTGAAGCTGGCTAGGGAGAACGCCTCTGAGATGGGAGGTGTCTACATGTTGCCAGGCAGTGCTCTTAGGACAACATCTGCAGGGCAGGGCTCTGGGACCCTGGATTGAGAAACCACAATGGCCTTGAACCTTAAATCTGATGCCTGAATGGCAGATGGTGGTGGGAGAATGTGAGGGGAAACTTGTGGAATAAACAACACCTTCTGAGTCCTACTTTCTCTTACCTGCCTGGAGGTGTACACATTGCTTTGTTTTCCTAAACTGGATGCTCCCTCCAACTTTTTCCACACATCAAACAAATTTCTGGACTCCCAACATCTTTACTGCAGCGATTCAGGGATCATCAGAAAGGGCAGTCTGGAAACAGTTGTCCTTAGGTAGATTTCCATAAGAATCCTCAGGTCTGTCCTTAGATGATCTGGAGTACTCTTCAACTGTATCTACAGATTGCCCCCCACCCCTGCCCCACCCGACACGAAGTGTACTAGGTTGCTGTTGGGGTAACTGAGGACTAACATTGACATGTAAACTGGTCACTGCAGTTCGTCTCAGATTACTGAGGCATGTTTTGTCTTTAGATGAACAATAGCCTCTCTCTAGCATAGAAGTGTGTTGCACACAAACAGAAACACTTCCCAGAAGAAGCTCCACAGTCTGAAAGGCTGTTCATTCCCGTTCTACTTTGGTTTAAGTTTCTGTTTTTGTCTTGGAAACGGCCTCATTCTGTATAAAGTGTAGGCCAGTCTCAAGTTTAGGGCTCAGTCTACTGAGCCCTAGAATTGTGCCATCACACCCAGCTTTTTTCTTTTCTTTTCTTTCTTTCTTTCTTTCTTTCTTTCTTTCTTTCTTTCCTTCTTTTTTTTTTTTTTTTTTTTTTTTTTTTGGAACAGGGTCTTGCTATGTGACTTAGGCTGGTCTTTAGCATATTACGTAGCCTGGGCTAGCCTTGAACCATGAACATCTGCCTCTGTTTCCTGAGAGCTAGAGTTACAGATGTATGTCACTGTGTCGGGCCTGTACTAACTCCTAGTATCCTGTCATTTATGTTAGCTATTATTAAAATTATTACTGAGTCTTGTCAATTGAAGATACTAGGGCTACATGGCTGCTGCTAGCATTTCCAGATTTCTTTTTCTTCACCAATTGGGGACTTTCTTTCTGTCTGTTAGCACTTCATCTAGCTGTGGGTCTGAGACTGGCATAGTGACCTGAGCTTTCATTTGAAGTTTGTTGTAGCTGTCTCCTGACTTTAATCATGGAGCAAGGTAGTAGTAAGAGAATCCCTGAGATCTTCCCTCCCCGACCCTCTCCCCATCTCTCTCCCCTCCCCTCTTCCCTTTTCCCCTCTCTATTTCTGCTCTTCCATTTTCCCAGGCTAGTCTGGAACTTAAGGCCTGAGGCCGCTTCCTGCCTCAGCCTCCCAGGGGATAGGATTCTAGGTGTGTGACAACTATGTTTGGTCCAGAGGTGTGTTTTTCAGGCTCACTTCGCCTTAACGTCCCTTGTATAGTGGCAACCTAATTTCTCCCTGGTAACTAGATCACTGTTGACTAGAGCAAGCCATATTGTGCTGCTGTTGACTAGAACAAGATCAAACTTCGATGCAGAAGTTCGAGGGTCCCTAAGTGACTGGTGACTCTCTCAACTTCTCGTTCAGTGGGAGCGTAGCCTTGTCTCCTGACGGAAGCCCCCTCTTCCTCACCTTCTCCATCGTTTTTCTTTTCATTGTTACTTGCAATGTTGGGGATGGAAAGGAAGGCCTCACAGATGCAGGGAGCATGGGGGTCACTGAACTAGACCCCAGTTTGGGTGGAATTATTTTTTCTTTTACAATCAAAACTTGTAGATGAGCAGAGCATGAGACCTTGGGCAGGAAGTAAAATTTTTGCTAGTGAATCACTGGGAGAAATAGTGGTGCCATCCTTGATTCTGGGCCCTGTAGATCCACTGGAGGAATGACAGACACCATATCTGAGCACGTATAGCTTCTGGGAAGACACAATCCTGGAAAGGTTTGGCCTCTAATTGACATGCCAATACATTTTCAAAGCTTTTTTTGTTTTGGTTTTCTTCTGTTAGGCCAGCTGCTTAGGGATAATAGGGATTTTTGACTAGATTAACTAGTTCTTGACTCCAAGCCCACTGTCACACATCGGTGGCTGTGAAGTGAACTTCTTGGTGAGGAGCGCTGTGGGGAGTAGCATGAGAGAGGACAAAGGACAGAAGAGCGTCGGTTCAGAGCCCTGCAAGCAGAGAAAGCAAATCTACATCCAGAGTAAGTCTTCAGACTCAAGTACAAACCAGATGCAGGTGCCCCTCCAGTGATGGAAGAGACTCAACATAATTAACCTTCCTCAGGCGAGGGGCTGGCCAGCCTGCAGAACAGTGACTGTTAGGGACTGAGTGTTGGCCATGATCACTGGACAATGGCTCTGGCCAGGATGGCATACAGGACCATGTTCCTGAGCTCCTGATCCTTTGGCTATTTTGAAACTCATCAGCCAGGGCTGGGTAGTGTAAGAATCTGAGCTTCACAAAATGGGCCATCTACTTTCTTGGTTATACAAGTACTTTCAAAGGCCCCTTTCAGTGAACATTCACAGGTGACAAAAATATCACATTCTTTACATCTACCCTAGATCTCTGGCTACCATTGTTGTTACTCATGAATCTTCAAAGTCTATCCAGTCAAGTACTTGACCATAGCCCACGAGTCAGATGTTTGCCTGTGTTTCTGCCCATGGGGGACACTTTGATTCACCAGTGACCACCAGGAATGTCTTGGAGATATTTATAAAGCCGTTGTTGTTGTCTGCATTTGTGTGGTGCTAGCATATTGTGTAGAGCGGGATCCAAGTCTTCTCTTTCTTGGTCAGCGGATCATGAGGCTATTGGTGCACACTGTGAAGAAAAAGGTGGAACAGCTGGTGGCGGGGGCATGAAGGCATCGCAACTTTTTCTTCATGTAAGTTATCTGTGCATCCAGAGCCTTCTTCTGTGTAGCTCCTCACAGTGGACTGATTCTCCTGTCCACAGGTAACTCATTGCCTAGAGGGTTAGACCACTCTGCTGGCTGATCTCACATTGTCAACTGGACTAGGTCTAAAATCATTATGAAAACAGTCTTCTAGGTGTGCCAGGAAGGATGTTTCTAGAAAGGTGTAGACAAAGGAAAGACCTGCTTTGAACGAGGGTAACACTATCCCATAGGACTGGGTCTTGGATTGATTCCAAGGAGAAAGGTAGCTGAGCTCCTGCACTCGTCTTTCCCAGACTCTTCCCTGTGGACATGGGACACCCACCTGTCTCAAGCTCCTTATGACAGCTCTTCCCAACCATGGTAGACTGTGCTCTTAAACTGTGAGGCTAGACATACCCTCCCTTAAGTTGTTTTTGTCAGCCATTAATAACTACAGCACATAAATAAAATAACGAATACAGGAAAAACAGTGCTGCTGTTGAAAAAAAAAAAAAACATGACCACGTGGTTCCTAGGTCTTCAGAGCTGCTTTGCAGACTATGGAAGTGTTCGGAACTAGAAAAGCTCTAGCTTACTTCGTGGGCTATTCTGGGGAGAGTTTGGAAAGCCAGGATGCTAAAAGTAACCCATGAGGTTTCAGAGAGGAACACAGAGTTAAGGTCTCACAAAGAACCTGCTCACATTCTGCCCGGGTTCTGGGACCACAAATGAGGGGAACTGAAAAGTAATTTGCTTAGTGCAGGATCTCAAGACAGGGTAGAACTCTGTCTACCTGGTTCTCTTCACCACTCTTATGAGGCAAGATAGGGAAGCAAATGGGGCAGGGAGATATACAAATGGGCTGTCTGGCCAAGAAAGCCACTGAAGGTTATAGACAAGACAAGTGTGCAGACAGCTGTAATTGTTAGAGATTAGCACTATAAAAAAGAAACTGTTATCTTGTATTGGGACATCAGGGCAAGAGCCCACTCAGTGAAGGTTGCAGCTTATAAGAGTGCAAAATCATCAGGCAGTGGTGGTGCACAACTTTAATCCCAGCACTTGGGAAGCAAAGGTAGGAAGACCTCTGAGTTCAAAGCCAGCAGGACTACAGAGCGGATTCCAGGACAGCCAGGGATACACAGAGAAATGCTGTCTCCAAAAAAAAAAAAAAAAAAAAAAAAAAAAAAAAAAAAAAAAATCATCTGAAAAGAGAGAGACTGAATTAAGAATGCACATAAAGGGGTTCCCAGCTCAAAATGCTTCCCAGGGTCAGCACATGCAAGTCACAGTGGCCGCACTCCTAGGGGTCCAATGCTACATATGAAGTTGGCAGCAGAACTTGGCAGTGGGGCTTATGCAGGCACAAGAGATGCAGGAACAGTGGAGGTTTGCGCCAAGGTTTCAGAAAGCAATGTGTGGCAGAGTCAGATTTTCTAGCAGGAGGCCTTGAGTGGCCATAGTGTGAAGGTGAATTTTACATTGCACTGGAGACCCCAGGATGCAGGAGATGTCAGGGGTGGGAGATGTCCACCAAGGAAAGCTGTAGGTACAGAATGGAGCTGTCTGGGTTGGTTGGGTGGTCTGCTGGGGTTGTATGAGTACTGGGGATGGCAGGCCACTGGAACCTTCTGACACCGAGATTGTGACTGGGTCTCCCACGCTGGGTGTGGAGTTGCAGAATGTATTGCTTTCCCTGATGGTTTAGGTTTGTTTGTCCGGCTGACCTTTGCCGTGCTCATCTGTTTTTCCAGTGGAAATACTTACCACTGTGCCACTGTGTGTTGTGAGGATGTGTCCCTGCTTTTTTGTTTTTCCAGAGGCTCCTAGTTAAGAGATTTCTGAATCTCAGAAGAGATGTTGCAATGGTGGCCCTTGATTAAGGGTACAGTTTCTGCTAAGGCGCAGTAAGGAATCAACAGCTGTGTTTGAAAGGAAGAGATGGGGAGGAGGAGAGGAAGAGCGTCAGGGACAGGGACAGGGTCAGAGGCAGGATCACAGGCAGGCACAAAGACTTGTCCTCGCTGCTGGGCAGCTGAGACAGGAGGCTGGAGAGTTCAAGGCCTGCCAGTATACAGAGTGAGTTCAAAGCCAGTGTGGAAAAGCTAAGTGTGACTCTGAGCTCAAAGAGGCTGAAGGTATAGCTGAGGTTGGAACAGTTGCTTGGCAGGAATTCCTAAGACCACAGAAGTCTTGGTCTGCAGAAGACAGAACGAATCTGCTTTGACATCTGAGCACTGACCATCACAGCAAGTTTGACCTAAAATGCTTATTAAAAAGGAACTAAAACTGGAAGTGTATCTTCATCTTAGTATACTGGTTTCGTAGTGCTAGGAATCAAACCCAGGGCCTTGCGAATGACGGTAAAAACAGTACCTCTGAGTCACATCCCAAGTGAGAGTAAGATTTAAGAAGGGAAATGTCAGGAGCTAAGAGATGACTCAGCACTTAAGAGCTGTAGCTGCTCTTTCAGAGGACTAGAGTTCGATCCCCAACACTCCCAGTTCATAATCACTTGTAATTCTAGTTCCAGAGGATCAAATGTCTTCTTCTGGTCTACACACATGTGTACACATTCACACACACAGCACACACACATACAGTACACACACACATAGTATATATACATACACATACAGTACACACACCCACACACATACACATACAGCACACACACACACACACACAGAGCACACACACATACCCACACATACCCACACCCAAATACATACACATACACACACAGCACACACACACATACACATATAACACACACACAGAGCACACACAGCACACACACATACACATACTACACACACACAGCACATACACACATACACATATAGCACACACAAAGAGCACACACAGCACACACACATATACATACTACACACACAGCACACACACATACAGCACACACACATACACAGTACACACACACCCATATACACCTACACACCTACACACACAGCACACACACACAGCATACACACACAGCATACACACACAGCACACACACATTCACATACAGTACACACACAGCACACACACATTCACATACTACACACACACACAGCACACAAACATATACACACAGCACACATACACATACAGTACATTTTCCTCCCCCACAGCACACACACACAGGCACACCTACCACATGCACACTTTTTAAAAAGTAATGGTTGGTAGTTGAAGAACTGTTCTTGGAACGTTGTTTTAAATGACCATCAGGTCCTCCAGTGATAAGAAAAGATCCATCTCATCATTTTGTGGCTACAGTTCCCACATTCACACTTAAATTCTGGTTATATAACTTATTGCTAAGTTGAGAGGTTGGTAATAAATGACATTGGTCAAGCATTTTGTCACCCAAGTTTACATGTTACACAAAAGCAGACACTAGAGGCAAGAAGTGAGCTGGTACACTGTTATTAAGTAAAGATGCAAAAGATGTGGTTAGAAGTAAACATGTCCTGACCCACACCCAGGGTCACCACTGTCCTGAAATAGAACTTAACACCATGTGGGCGGCTGACAAATGTGTGTGTGTTTTTATTTTTCCCTTTTCATAGACCTCATTTGGGGTTGTGTTGGTTATCCCGTATAAAGGATTTCTTTTCTAATTTGGCTGTGATGATCAAACATTGCCTTCCTAGGCTGCTTCTTGTCTACCCTTCAGATTACAACTCAATTCTAAATTCAATGCATATATAAGAAACTTTAGGAAGTTTTTATACTTAACACTTTGTGAAGAGAAATATCCCTGAGAGCGGAGGGTCTGAAGTAGCTTAACTGTCCTGTTCCTTGGCTCCTGGTAGGTATGTGACAAATGCTAAGTGACATAGAACTTAGTGACACTCCATTGCAAGGATATCTGGGGAAGAGGAAGGCCAGTCCGCTGCTAGCCTATTAGGTCTGAAGAGCAGTTGGCACTGTTTCTAAATGGCTGATCTCTCAGGACATCTTTGCCTTAGAGAAGAGCCTTTCGCTAACTATAGCACCGGGGTTCAGTGACAGCACACAGCAGGGCCACTTGGAGTGACAGCACACATCAAGGCCACTTGGGAAACTTCAGAAAATACTCATGTGTACTGCTCCTCCCTGCCCAGGACACTGTGATAAACTGGTCTGGGTGGAGCCCAGTTCTTGAGAGTTTGAGGCGCTAGGCAGCTGAGCTGAGCCGATAAGCACTGGGCGTGGGTATGCGCAACGCTGCCGTCAGATCAGTTGAAGGCAGGGTCAAATCTTGGTGCCCAGCAAAGACCTTTATCAGTGCCATGGCTCTGGTCTGTGTGCAGCAATGTCTTCCCTGAGGGCATGGAGATCCATGGAGGGTTATGCTCTCTTGAGCTGGCGAATAAATGATATTCAAGGGTATTCTTTAGCTGAAAGATGAACTAAGTGGTCCCTCGGAACGGGAAGTGTGGTCCTGTCACAGTAGGCTTTGTTTGAATGGCTGTGTGGATTTTGCACTAGTCACCCGTGTCCAATGCTGGAGACACCCTTTCCTGAAGATCCTGATTTCAGCCCTGAGGCAGTCAGTGTGTTGCAAAGGCTCTTGGAAACATCTCTGTGTTTCTGAGATCTCACTTGCCCAGGTACCTTTCACTTTTCCAAATATAAGAAGACTCCATTCCACTTGGAAAATTCCACAATTCAGAATGGCCTTTCCTGTCTCCAAGTTTACGTAAACTTGCTCTTCGATTCACAAATACTTGGGCATAGAGCTTCTAAGCTGAGCCCACAAAAATGAATATAAGTTCACTTTTTATTATCCCTAGAAACACTATCATTCTTATTCAGTGACTTGGTGGCCATGTTTCATTTCCTCCCATACTTAGTGAGGACTTGGGAAAGATTTCTTCTCCTGATGAATCTGCAGAATTGACTTTCTAATTAGTAGTTGCTGTCTGCTTGAACACAGGAAAACAACTTTAAATTGTCCGATGGAGCTTACGAAAGACAGCCAGTGTCTCAACACTTTGTTGACACATGGGTATAAATGCAATCAGGAAACCAGGGTGCTTATCAGTATGTATAGGGTTTTGTATTTACTTTCTACAGTACGGATCCCTTATCTGAAAGGCTGAGGGATTGTGTTTTATATTTTGGAATATTTGAATATTTATAGTTGGATATCTCAGTGGTTGAATCAATGTCTAAACAGGCAACCATTTTTATATATACATTTTAAACACAGCCTGAAGCTAATTTTATGTATGTGTATATTATTTATATTTATTAATTTGCTGCAACAGGGTCTCAAATAGCACGAGCTGGCTTCGAAATTGCTATGTAGCCAAGATTGGACTCGAATCCTTGGCCAGTTTGAATCCACCTTCTGAGTGCTAGGGTTACATCATATCTGGAGCAATTTTATGCAGCATTTTCAGTGTTACCGCATTTGGACTGTCATGTGTCACATTTTTTTTGAAAGCTTCCACTTGTGACATTACATTGCCACTCACTAGAGTTTTGAAGCATGTTAGATTTGGGATTTTTGGATTGGACATACTCATTTTATGAATGTTTATTTTCTTATTTATTTATTTTTGTCTCAGTTCTTTTTTTAAATGAAGTTTTGGGTCAACTTATAAGAAAAGACACTATGTTAAGTTTACAAATAAATGAGAAATTTGAAGTACAGCCTAAGTAAGGTAGAAAACCCATGAATTTATGGGTAGATGTCAAGGAATTTGTCTAAAGACTCAGTAGAAAGAAAAAAAAATATCAGGGTTAGAAACAGAAATGCTCCCTCCCTCCCTCCCTCCTTCCCTCCCTTCCTCCCTCTTTCCCTCCCTCCCCCGCCCTTTCTCAGAGATAATTATAAGGTCTCTTTCTCCATTTATTCTGGCTTTATTTTTTGACATGGGGGGCCTCACTTAATCTGGAGGTCTGCTGATTCCAATAGATTGGCTGGCCAGCAAGCACCAGGGTCTTGGCCTCAGCAGAGATGGGATCACTGGAACCTGTCACAGCACCTTTGAGTGCTGGGTATAAAACTCAGATTTTGGGCTCAGTGAGCAAGAGTGTTTGCTATTTGTCTTAGTTAGGGCTTCATTGCTATGAAGAGACACCGTGACCAAGGCAACTCTTATAAAGGCAAACACTAAATTGGGGCTGGCTCACAGTTTCAGGGGTTCAGTCCATTATCATCTCATTTTTATTTTACAGTGTGTGTGGTACATGACTATACCTATATGTAGCTGTCTTTTGTCACTTTGTGGGTTCTTTCTTTTACCCTTCTCCACCCTTTTTCTATCCTTTCAATTCTCCAAAACTAGACAGGAGAGAAAAAATAGAGAGGAAAGGAAAGAAACCCTGAATAAAGTCAAGGGTTGGAAAGGGGGTGACATTATCTTTACATTATTTCTGGCTGATTAGGTGCATCAAGGTCTTTGGGGGAAGTTTGGTTTTCACTGTCAGGCTATCTAATTTCTTCTGGTTGTTTCTTCTTTGCACATGACTACTTACTAAACTGTGATAATCAAAAACCAACCAACAATCCACCCCACCAATAGGGGCTCCAGCATTTATGTATCCCCTGAAAAGTTCCCAGAATTCCAAGCACCACATAATCACAGAAACTACCTCATGCCTTGGCTAGAGCATGAGGCAAATCAGCAAATCGTAAGTCATCTACTGAAAAGCAACCTCATATCCCCACACCCAGATTAAAAGGAAAACATAGTCTTAGAATATTCTGTGTTTTAAAGTTTCAGAATTCTCACTATACCTGTGTATATATGTATGAGCAAGAAAGCTCATACCAGTTCCTATTTGCCTCACAGGACAAAATTTTAGCTTAGAAACTTTGTAATGAAGGTGTTATCAGTTACTCCCAATCTAAAAGGGCACACCCCAGTGGAATGCTCAACTTTGCCTGGTTTTACTTGCAATACACTGTTAAAACTAAGGTTAGGTCACTTTTTTTTTTTTTTTTTTTTTTTGTAACTGGATAACATGAACTGTTTTGTTCTGACATCAGTTAACACTTAAGAAACACAGATAAAAGGCTTTGGGATATTCCATCTTCTGCCACACGTGCATTTTGGCAATGAGATGATGCTACTGGCATTTGGGTAACATTCTGTTTTCTCAGGGAAGATGTTTTTCATTTGCTGCTTGGCACAGGAGAACCATTCTCCACTTTTCTCTGCCCTGTTCAATGCCCTGCCTTGATGACTGCTTCTCCCAGACATTCCAGACTTGTAGCGACTGACTTTGGTCAAGTCAAGGAGCAAAAGATAGCAGGGCTTCAGGAAGAGGATTGGGGGAATAACTCCCCCTCCCCCCATGGGCTTCAAATGAACCATGGCTGTCTGTATGCTCAGCTGCTTGTGGGAAGCCCCTACTTCCACAATTTTGCTCTCACTGGATTTCAGCTTCGCCCGGCAACTGCTCGAGACCCAGGCCTCCCTTCCTTTTAGCCTGCAACGTTCTCCAAGTGATTCTTTCCTTTCAGCCTTCAATGAAAGCTTTGTGTTGATTTCTATTGTAGGCCTGCCACAAAAGCTGTGTTTTTGGCTCATCTTGAAGATCAGAGTTAAACCCAAAGAGGTAGAGCATCCTAGTAGGTCATCACATGGTGTCATAGTTTATTTCTTGGTCTTGGGGATGTTTGCCGTGGTCCCTTTTGGCTATAGGTTCCCAGTGGTTCTCAGTATCCAGAATTGAGTCCCTGGGACCTAATGTAGCTAGAACTGGTTCCTGCCCAGTTTAGTCTGGGAGCATTATACACTAAAAGGAACTCTGACCAAGGTGGCCTTGATCTATCTACAGTAGCAGGTCAGAGTTGCACTGACTGTGAATCTGGACCTGAGAGTTTGAGTTTAAGAGAAAATCAGCTTTTATGTAAATTCAATTTATTATCTAAAAAAATCTTTTCAAAGTGATTATAGCATAAACGTATACTACGACTTCTCTTAACAAGCTAACTTATTTTACATACATTAGTGTTTTGCCTGCATGTGTGTCTGTATGAGAGTGTCAGATTCCTTGGAACAGGTGTTACAGACAGTTGTGAGCTGTCATATGAGCTGGGAATTGAACTTGGGTTCTCCTCTGAAGGAGTGGCCTGTGCTCTTAACTGCTCAGTTATCTCTCCAGTCCCATATCATGACTCTTAAAACAACTTCTTTAAAAACACTTAAATAAACAAAAACTTCAAGTTATTGAGAGTAATTGTCAAGGAACTTAAGTTAAATCCTTAGAAATCTGTTTGCAACAAGGAAAACAACAGCAGGAAACCAGGGTCTTGCTATGAAGCCCAGACTGAAACCTTAATGTATCCTTGGGAGCTGGGATTGCAGCACACACCATATTATTTCTTAACCTGGTATTTATTATTCCTGTTTGTTTCCATTTTGTTTTGTCTCCCTCCCTCCCTCCTTCCCTTCTTTCTCCCTCCCTCCCTCCTTCCTCCTTTCTCCTTTCCTCCCATCCTCCCTCTCTCCCTCCTCCCTTCTCCCCTGTCTGTTTTTCTTTCTCTCTCTCTGTCTCTCTCTCTGTCTCTCTCTCTCTGTCTCTCTCTCTCTGTCTCTCTCTCTCTCTGTCTCTGTCTCTCTCTCTCTGTGTCTGTTTGTCTCTCTCTCTCTCTGTCTCTCTCTCCCCTGTAGCCCAGGCTGGTCTGGAACTCATGTGGCTGTAAGCTAGCTAGCCTTGAGCATGCGACTATCTTGCCTTTCTCTCTTAAGGATGTGAGCTCTACTTACACGACCAAGGGGATTTTAAAATAAGACTTGTTGTTTCCAGTGGAGACGGACAACCAGGAAAAGCAAACATGAAACTCCAAAATGATTCTATTTTTTTGGAGCGGAGAGGAAAACCTAAGTAAGTCCAGGAAGGTGCAGCGGCTGTTAGAATGTCCTGGGCTTTCACACTCTGAATAAATATGAATATTGGCGCTTTGGTGCATTTGCTGCAGATGAGTGTGTTTCTAGAAGCATCCACAGGCTTCTCTCAGCTCTCATTCTCCTCTGTGTTCCTAGAAGCAGCTGCCAGAGTGTGATCTATGCCGTTAGTACTTATCAGCTCTGAGAGTTCTACTCTCTAATTACACTGCAATTTGTAGTCTTAGTTCTTGCCGAAAGACTCCCCACCCCAGTCCTGCTGCCATGACTCTCCCAGCTCATCTCACTGTGCCTGCATTTTTCAGTTTCCACATAGACAAGGGATTGCTGGATCATGGGAGTGTTCTCCCTTGCGGCTCTACTAGTTGGCAAGTAGAGATGGCCTTAGTCAACCGGCTTATTGGCACTGGGCACTGCCTTCATTGGGCTTCCAGGTTGCTGTTGGGAAGTTTTCTGGGGATTTCTTAGCAAGGACTGGAATTTATTAGGCTGAGTGTGTTCCTTTATTTCTACATCCATGGTTGGGCTTGGACTAAAGTAATACAAAGTCTCCTGCAAGGAGATTAGGCTGACCTTTGCACATATGTATATGTATATGTATATGTATATATATATATATATATATATATATATATATATACACACCTATATGTATATTCATATATATGTATATGAATGATACATTTGTGTAACATTTGAAAGTTTCTTGCTCTTTTAATTTATTCAAGAATTCAGTCACTGAATGTCAGAGTAAAACAACGCTTTTATGTACTTTTGGTATGAAATCATTACACTTAGTCTAAACAAACCCCCCTAAACAGGTGGCACAGACTCCGTGTATTGGGACAGAAACACACGTGGCCAGAAAGCCGACAGGCCTAGGTGTTTCTATTGCTAAGAATATGTTCTGTAGGTGATATGTTTGAACAGCATTGCCTAGTCTGGTTGTAAATGGGAACTTTGCCCAAGTCAACTAGCTCCCTAGGTCATTTTACAATGGTGCGTTTGTGTTGGTAAACCCCAGGTACATATTTAGACGGACAAGAAGGGAAGCGGTTTCCTTCTTTCAGATAGCTCAGTATTGTTAGGTTCAGTGCAGGTTTCTTTTTTCCAGGACCACAGTGCGAGATAAACCAAACTATTGTTTAGTAATTAGAAGCCTGTTTTTTTTTTAGTGCCAGGGTTCGAACCCAGGGTTTTCCACACTTGAGGAAGGCGCTGCTGAGCTATGTGTCCATCCCTCTATAAAAGAAGAGAAAACCAACTGGCTGTGGAGCCTCAGCACAGAAAAGACCGAGACAAGACAACTGTCGTGAGCTGAGGCCAGCCTGGTCTACATAACTCATTCCAGGCCAGCCTACACTATAGAATAAGGTCTTGTCTCAGAACATAAACGAACAAATGAAAACAAAAAGCAAGAAATGGGATTTTATTTAGGCAACAGTTCCTATCTGAATGGAAATATTTTTACTATTTTAAACTGGAACACCTGTAAGGGGTCTTGGATGGCCAAGTAAATCCTCCAGGTCCTAGGCTCCTGCCGCGCATGGATTGGGCCACTAGATACTTTAGGAGCAACTTCTGAGTAAATGGGATAACATTCCAGTATGGAAAATTATATCCTCAGAAGGGACTTGTAATTTATAATATGATGTCACTGCCTGATTTTGTGTAATTGCATTTGTAACTGACCTTATATTATATTTGCTACTCTGAGGGCTCTGCTCTTTTCCTCTCCTACTTTATAAACAACGACTGTACATCAAAATGTTTGCCAGGCATGGCGGCAAGAGACTGGATTGTTGGGATGCAATTAGTCAGGTCATGGAGGTGGAGCCTCCAGAGTGGGAACAGCATCCTTATTAGACATCTGGTCAACCAGGTACCTTGTCTTTGTACTTTCAGCCAACAGTTTATTTTCTTTTACGGATGGTCATATTCCATGACACACCAATCATTCCAGGTTTTGGTAAAACAAACCTTTTAAATTAAGGCTAGAGAGCAAGTATTGAGTAGAGAGTATTTATCAGTGACTTTAGTCTGAAACCAGATCTATACAAACTTAGTGACAGGCACATCTTCATGTATACATACAGATACCACACACACACATATATACCACAACACACATGCATACACACATGAACACACACATACACCACAAACACATACACATACCTCACATAATACATACAACACACACCATACCACACACCACACAGATATATACACACATATATCATACAGACACACACACGCTCACCCCTCACACCACACACCAAACATGCATACAACAGACATATACACACTGCACACACATAACACACACATACCATACAACACACCACACAGACACACACTCAGACACATACATATACATCACACACACAGGTACACACACAGTTACCCCTCCCCACCACACACTACACACTACGCATGCATATATACACATGCATATACACATATGCACTATACACATACATACCACACACACTTGACACACACTTGACACACACATCTCACACACATACACATACCACACACATACATACAACACACACACACACATACACACACACACACACACACACACACACACACACACACCGTAGCAAAGAGTACTGTGTGTTGCACATTTATTGCTGTTGGAGCTACTACTATGCTTTTCTAGAAAACTCAGTCGATGGACTGAGGAGCAGTCACCAGAAGGAAGCCACGGCAGATGGATGCTCGCCACTGCACTGGTCAGATGCTCAAATGACATGAGAAGAGAGCTACCATCTCCAACTTCCCACAAGCTCTTGCTCACAGTGCAGTCAGCGCTGAGATGCTTGCTTAGGGTCAGTCAGCTGTGATTCCCTCCCCTCCACCCCAAGCCAGTGCTGTAAACAGTCCTCTGGCCACTTGAATATGTGACTCATTTTAATATTTTGTTTTGCAAATGCAGCCTGACCTTTTAGCACAACTGAGACTTTGAAACTAACCTATGCTTGGAGAAGAGAAGAAAAAAGGCTGAGTAATCCTGGCATGGCCTTACCTTACTGCCACCTTGAGCGTACAACACCATCTGGCTTTTTGGTCTTCTTGATGAGTCTCTCCAGGAGGGAATGGCGTTCCTTCTGGGGGATATGTCCCCGAGGTCTAGAGGTAGCTGACTCCAGTTTACTTAAGCGAACAAGGCTCCAACCTTAGGCTTTGCTGTCTCCAAGACTACAAGAATTCTGGATGTTTCATTTACTTTCTATTAATAGATACAGGTCATTACGTTTTATGTATATATTTATGTGTCACAATTCAACCATTCATAGCTATACCATGACTCGTGGTTTAAGCTTCAACCTCAGAGCAATAAATTTCATAGAAACTCAGACTGTTTCTGAAGTTTGCAAGTAAAATGAAACAGAACAAAGCACATAGAGAAGCAGCAGCATTTTCTTCCAAGGGAAGGAAGGGAGCTCTCGACCACATTTGATGAGCTCCCTGGGGTACACATGAGGCCCAGCACAGCGGCGGGGACTTTGCACACACTAGCTCTGCTGATGTGCATGGCAGACTGGGCAGAATAAACTTGAAGATGCTCTGCCAGTAACAAGTGTTGGATCTAGGGTTCCAAGCCAAACCTGACTAACCTCACGGCTTCTGGAGGAGCTTACAGTTCAGAAGGCCGGTCTGCACTCTTTGGGGAGTCTGTATCTCATTGCCTTAGTCAGAAGGCCCAAGGAAAACAGTCTGGAGGACAGGGCTGGGACTTCTGCTGTCAGCTTCTGACCAGCCTCCTTCTCTTCTGCACTGTCCCTTTCTTCTTCTTCTTCTTCTTCTTCTTCTTCTTCTTCTTCTTCTTCTTCTTCTTCTTCTTCTTCTTCTTCTTCTTCTTCTTCTTCTTCTTCTTCTTCTTCTTCTCCTTCTCCTTCTCCTTCTCCTTCTCCTTCTCCTTCTCCTTCTCCTTCTCCTCCTCCTCCTCCTCCTCCTCCTCCTCCTCCTCCTCCTCCTCCTCCTCCTCCTCCTCCTCCTCCTCCTCCTCCTCCTTCTTCTTCTTCTTCTTCTTCTTCTTCTTCTACATTTAGAATGCTTTAATCAATGGAACAGAAGTAAGCAAATGAACTTTAAAGTAAAATTGATACAGAAGAATAGGTTCTAACATCCAAGTACTACACCTCACAATGAGAATCTGGTCAGATGGAAGGGGGAGATGTATAAAAATACGGAACGCTTCACGAATTTGCGTGTTATCCTTGCGCAGGGGCCATGCCAATCTTCTCTGTATCATTCCAATTTTAGTATATGTGCTGCTGAAGTGAGCACTGTCCCTTTCTTCTTATAGCAGACACATGGCTGCCAGGACCCCTGCAATCTTACTGACACACGGGGACCAGAGCAGCAGAGCCCTCTTTCAAATCTGAGCCTCAACTGGATAGAATATGGAGGCAGGTTTACTTTTAATGATTTTCCCCCCCACCTTTGACCTAATCCCTTATGTTAGAAACATATATATCCTGGTCACCCGCCCTCATCTTGTTTGGGAGTTGGTTTGTAGAAAAGGTTAACAGAGACATTAGACAGTGGGTGCATCAATTAACACGGAGCTTTAGCTGTGCTCCAGGGGAGCATTTTGGGTGATGCACCCTTGGTTTTCAGATGGTGGAGATCAGGGATCTCATTAAAGACAAGAAAGTCATGAATGCTAAGGAGACTGCCTGGCTGTTCAGAGTCTTACAGGACAGCCCCTTCACAGCCTTCTGTGTTGGAAGGCACAGCTTCTTCTGTGCCTCTTTGGAGAATCAGCACACCCACCAAGACCACTGTGCAAGCCAACGAGTTCACAGTACAGGAAGAAACCCTCAGTCCCCACACCACTTGTTTCAACCTTAAAGATGGCTGGAGGCATGGATGAGTCACTGAAATGTGTGATGGACAGAGGTTCAACACAGTGAAGGGACCCCACGAATGCTTAATAATCTTTCTTTGCTTCTCAAAGAGCACATATTCATAGCCTGCAGAGCCTCCGCCCCTCTGCACCCTTTCCTGACTCTTTATCTCTGGCTTCGGCTAGTACTGCCTTACTGCTGATCCTTACATTCCTGCTTCGTGGGCTCTGCTCCTGTATGTATGTCGGAAACAATCTGACATCCTTTTCTGAGATTGTTCTGACATCACAGGACAGCAACAGCCGTTAAGGAACACTCACTGGATTTTTTTCCCTTCCTATTCTGAGAAGTATTCATGCTAGGCAAGCAGTTAACCACTGAACTACACTGTTTGGGTACCAGCTCTGGCTTATAGCTGGGGCTACAAAGATGGCTCAGCAAGTGAAGGGCTCTCTGTGCAAGCCTGGTGACCTGAGTTTGACCCCAGGAACCCATTATGTAAAGGTGGAAGGAGAGGACTGCTTCCACATGTTGTCCTCTGACATCCACATGGGAACTACAACACATATATGTGTGTACATGTGCACACACACAACCATGCACTCACACAATGACACATATTAAATGTAATTGAAAAACAAAACCCTTTTAATTGGGAAAGTTAGACAATATCTTTGTTTTGGATACACACACACACACACACACACACACACACACACACACACAGAGAGAGAGAGACCCACGTTGAATAACTTGCTAGACTTTATTACAGAGGTAGTGTGGTCTCTTCTTTCTCCTGCTAACTCCTAAGATCCAAAGGCAAATACAACGCTGGGTTGGAGCCTGTGGTGGTTTGAATGAGAATGCCCCCCTTAGGCTCAGATATTTGAATATTTGGTCCCCATATGTTGGTGCTGTTTGGGTAAGTTTTGGAGATATGGTCTTGCTGAAGGAAGTGTGCTGCTTGAGGTGGGCTTCGAGGATTCAGAAGTCATTTGTCTTCCTGCCATGATGGGTTATTGCTTTTCTGGAACCATAATACCAGAGAAATTCCCTTTCCTGTGAGTTGCTTTGGTCATGGTGATTTATCTCAGCAATAGGAAAGAGGCTAACCTGAGTATCGCATACATTGGTCATCGGATTACTCAGGAAGTAGAGGCAGGAGAATCAGAAGTTCGAATCATACTGGGCTAATAGCTAGTGAGTTTGAGGGTAGCTTTGGATGCATATGTCTGTCTGAAAATGGCAGTCATTTTTAATATTTGAAATTCCTGGGGTTTGTACTGTCCCTGAGATTTCCAAATAACACTAAATTTTGCTTGTTTGCTTTGTACTAGAGACAGGGTTTCACTGTGTAGTCCTGGCTAGCCTGGAACTCACTGTGGAGATAAGGCTGGCCTCCAACCTACTGAGATCTGTCTGTCTCTGGCTCCTAAGTGCTAGAGTTATGGGTGTGAGCCATCCTGCCTGGCTACTTCCTGATATTTGAATGCTAGGTCTATACTGGCTTTGTTCTATGGAAGGGGATATCCTGGTCCTTCTGCAATTTCAGTTTCCATCCGAAATTTCTTTTCCATCTGATATCTCAGAGAGTTGGCATGTGTTTTCTTATTTAAACTATAATTTTTTGTTTAATACATCTATGGAAATGTTACTCTGCTTCAAAAAACTCAACAGTCCTGGGTATACACTTTCCCCTTTGTGGAGCAGAAATGGCTTGTTACTCAACTAGTGTGTGTGTGTGTGTGTGTGTCTGTGTGTGTTTGAAATGGTACATGGGAGATGAAATATTTAAAACCGTGGGGGGGGGGGTCAAGTGTGGTGGTACACACATTTAGCCCCAGCACTTGGGAGGCAGAGGCAGGTGGATCTCTGAGTTCGAGGACAGCCTGGTCTACAAAGTGATTTCCAGGACAGCCAAGGCTACACAGGAAAACCTTGTCTCAAGAAACAAAAACAAAAACAAAAACAAAACACAAACACCAACCAAGCAATTACCACCATTACCACCACCAACCCCCTTTTCCCTCAATATACCAACCCTGTAAGGGCCTCAAAAAAACTGCCTGCAAGTTGTGCTTCTGGTTTTTATGGGCTGTCACTCATACCCAGCCATGTAGTGTAGTGAGTGGCCTGCATGTGCCACCATATCTCAAAGAAACATAACAACAAAAGGATGACTCTATCTTGGGAATCCCCGTGAGATCCAGGAAGGGAGAGTCCTTGGCCTGTCAGTTGCTTTCCCCTCGTGTTTTTCTGACGGTCCCCACTGGCTGAGTTAACCCAGACTCCCGGGGCTTCTGTTGGTGCTTGTTGGCCTTCTGTTGTACAGAAACAGGAAAGAGTACAATGAAACTGTCTTGTAGAGGACATATTGAAAATCAGGAAAACGTGAAGTTCACCAGTCCCTCTGTTCTGAGAAGCTTTGGTGGAACAGAAAGGGACATACCATCCAGTCTTTGTCACCTGTGTTTGACAGAGAGAATCACCATAGTGTGATGAGAAATAACCACATGGGTTACAGGCACTTAGGGAATGGTTGAGAGACAGTGATCTGTAGGGAGGACAATCTTATTCTCCTTAAATAGTTTTCTCAGATGGATTTGAGATTGGAGTTGAGTCACAGTGGGGGTGGAGGGGCTGGAGAACAAGTTGAAGACAGTTCCTAAGCTTAGGATATCAGATGAGCTACGGATCAGTCTCACAAGCAGACTCAGACGGCTTTCTCAGAGAATGAGCCATCTTCCCAGAGGCTTAGGGCGAAACCTCACACAGTAAGGACACACTGATAGAGAGTCCCTGGGAACTGTGTCTAGTGACCTGATGCTTATCGCTGCTTTCTCTGCTCATAGGCAAGACTGTGTCCAGACAGTTTGAAAACCTACATGTCCCATAGCAACAATTATAGCCACGCAAACACAGACAACTGCATTGCCAGTGAGGCCATTTTTAAAACATTGGAAAATCGTTTCTAGCGTTTTGTGAAATTATCTGTTCTGGTCCTTAACATTGTATATTCTCTCCAATTTAAAACCTGAAAGAAAAAGAAACCAAGGGAAGGCATGTAAAAATGGGCAGGTTTTATATTGAAATCTTCTATGATATTGCTTTTTTGGTGGTGAAATATAAGACATTTCAAACATAATCAGAACAGAAAGGAGACTGCTCAATTTCAGGGTGGCACTGAGTGACGAATAGTGTTTATTGCATTTGTGTTCTGCGTTCTCCTTTCACGCTGGCTAGGTGAACACGTGACAGGTTGAGAGAGTTGTTAACGTCCGCTTTTTTTTTTTTTTTTTTTTTAACATGGAAACAGATTTATTGTTGGGTATAGATTAAGCATAATGATCTGTGAATACCAAAAATTGCCATGAGGCTATTATTTTAGCTTTTGGATTGTTAATGATTTGAGGTCCAGGTGTACCACACTCTGAGAGAGTGCTATATATATATATATATATTTTTTTTTTTTTTTTCCCCTAAGAAGGACAGAGACTTTCATTTTTTTTTCTAATAATCTAGTGGGGTTTAAAATTTTAATTAAGATATTCTCCATGTGAAAGTATTTCATGCTTATTCCTTTATTTGTTGTCATTTTTTTTTTAACGTCCGCTTTTATTAAAACAACACGGGAAGGTGACGGACTTTAGACAAGACAACCTGTGATGTTACTTTAGTTTAAATCCAGGGTGCCCGAAGCTCAGAGATGAAGAGCAAGAACAGGATGAATGTTTTCATTGAAATTCCAACTTCAAATACCACGAGGGTCTCAAGAGGTTATCCAGTCTATTCCCAGCCTTTGGCAGGATTACAGTGAAAGCAGCTCAGGCAGATGGCAATCCATCCTACACCTGAAATCGCTCATTCAAGAAATTTGATACAACTCTTTCAACAGTGGTTTCAATAGCCTCGCTTTGCTTTAAGTTCTCAGGGGACTCATTTATGCTGTCTCAAAGAGCATGGGACAACATGCCTATACTGCCGTATGCCTAGCATGCCTAGGCTCTTCATACCTACCACGGAGGAGGAAGAATTATCTTTCAATACCTATGACAATGGGTAAAGAACACCGTACCATACACCAACTTCTCCCCACCCCTTTCTCCATCTAACCTTAAAGGTCTTGTATCTCTCTAAGAGGTACACCTGTGTGTGTGTGTGTGTGTGTGTGTGTGTGTGTGTGTGTATGTATGTTTCTCTCTCTCTCTCTCTCTCTGTGTGTGTGTGTGTGTGTGTGTGTGTATCTGTCTGTCTGTCTCTTTCTGTGTGAGTACTGTGCCTTCCCCCAGGAACTGAAAAAGCAATTACGCTTCAGCCAGTGGGCTGTTGTCAGCACCACGGAGAGTGGCTCAAGAGGTCAAGGCAAGTGTTTGCTAAAGATTGTATACAACTTGCCAAGAGGTGTTAATGGCCACAATATCTTGGGAAGGTCTTCCTTAACTCCTACATCTTATCTGTTTCTCTATTAAGGTTTCCTTTACTCAGTTGACCTTAGTCTGAGTCAAGTGAACAAACGCAGGCTAGCACAGCGGACCCCTTGTCAACTTGATACAAAAACAAATCACAATCTTTCCTTTCTTGTTCCTCCCCAAGATCACACCTTAATAAAGGTATCACAATAAACAAATTTTATAAATTTAAAAAGTCTCATAGCTTACAAGTCCAAATACTTTACAAGTTTTCTCTTTTAAAATATCTAATCTCCTTTAAAATCCAAAGTCTCTGTAAAACTCCAAAATCTCTTTAATCTCTCAAGTAGGGATGCCTGTAAAAGTAGAAATAAATTAAGTACTGCCAAGAGGGAAGAAGCAGGGCACAGTCACAATATGAACAAAACAAAACTACACTCCAGCAATGTAAGTAACTCAGTGTCAAATATCTGACTCATTCGTGATCTTCTGGGCTCCTCCAAGGGGGTTGGGTCACTTTCCTGGCTCTGCCTTCTGCAACACACACAGATGATCTTCTAGGCTCATGCAGATTGCACGCCACTGCTGTTGCCCTTCTTGGAGGTCATCCCATGGTATTGGCATCTGCAAAATGCCAGGGCCTTCTACCGCAACCAGTAGCTTTTGGGTCCTCTTCATGGTGCCAAGTGTCAGCTTGATGACCTCTCTTCATGATCTCTTTAATCCTGAGTCTTCTCTACTGAGGCTGCACCATTAATGCTTCACCTATTGTCATGCCTCAGTTGATTTTTTTATACCATCAAAATCAGAATCAGTACCCATACCCAGAACCTGGGTGAGTCTTACACATTACCAAGTTTGGCTGCAAACTCGAGACACAACCTTGACCTCCTCTGAACACGTCTTGCAGATGCTGACTCTGAGAAAACACTTCTCAGGAAATTTCACCTCAGGGATGCTGGTCTCTTCTTTTTTGTTTTTCAAAAGAAACTCTGGCAAAGTTTTATTAAGGGAAAACTTTCTTGTTTATTTCTCACCAGTCTGTTCTGGCGTGCTTCTAGTAATATCAGAATCACCTGGGTTGATGACAGCCAGTGTGCACACTGTAGTATTTCCCACACGCTGTGCACAATTCAGTATTATTGCCACTGTAGTGATGGACGGCAGTGTTAGCCAACATGGCGTAGTGTTCTATTTCAGATTTCCTCAGAGCTGGGCAGTCATTGGAGAGGATAACCAACTTTGCTTTGCCTTGTCTGATTATCTCAGAGTCTGTTTGCACCCAGCACGTACTTTCCACTTTTTCTAACAAGCTGGAGCCTAGAGTTGATCAACTCCAGAGACTTTTCGTCTTCTTTGCGGCCACCATCTTCTTGCCTTATGTTCGAGATGAACCTCAGCCAAAATCATTTGTTGAGATGCTGGTCTCTTCTTACTCACTGCTAATTTCTTAGCTCCAGCTGAACAGCATCAATTGTCCCAGTAAAGCAAAGGTTTTGAGTCAGCAGTTCTGGTCTCTTATTAATCACGTCTGATTCTTTAGTTCCAACTGACCTGAGTCATGGACTCTTAATCCAAAATATCAACTGTCTCAGATGGAGTCTTTAAACTTTCCTCTGAGACTCCACAAGGCCCTCCTCAATCATCTGCATTGTTCTCAACACTCATATCTTCCAATCTCCTACAGGACATCCCACTGAGTTCTCAACACTCAACAGCCTTTCTCCTGCAATGTTCCAAAGTCTTGTCTCCATTACTTGAAAGTTCTATCTTACAGTTAGAATGGAAATTTGGTATACTTGAAGGCTTTTAAAATACATTACATATGTATAGAGTTTTGACCCATGTATAAGGTTACTCGTTAGAAAACATGATCAGAAGCAACTTAAAATTTCATAAATATAAAAAAATTAGGCAAATCATAAAGGGCTGGAGGGGGCAGAGATTGGGGGAGGGGGTCACAGTGCTAGCTGAGCATATCCAGGAGCCTTGATATTATTTTCAATCCCTACCCTTGAAAATAACAATGATAATGGTCGTAAGACTAACGATGCTGACAGACCAAAGTTTACTCATAAAATGCTATGAGACCATACAAGAAAGTAAGTTTACCAGATACCATTGGAAAGACCTTTGGGTACGCCACTGAGAAAAGTGTTGAGTTTTCTCAATAATGCCCCTGTCAGTATATTCATGTAAGAAGAAGGGAAGCCACGTGTAGATAGATACATACACATGTGGCATCTCCAGCAGGATGTAGAGCGAACGGGAGGAACAGGGCAGGTGAGGGTGAGAGAAGGGAGTCATTCTCCGCAGTCATGAACTGTGCTTATGTGAGAATTTTGAATAAGGTGAAGGTCTCCCCTATAGAAGAACAATAATCCAGAGTGGGGTGTGGCCTCCTGCATAGCAAATATGAGATCCCCGGCTTCATCTCTACCCATGACTCCTCTTCTGGGCACCTCTGCCCACCTGATCACCATGGAAGTCAATAGAGCTCTGTCTGGGAAACTACTTGGAGAAGTGTGACTGCTCTTTCCGCACAGTATTTATGTCTAGTATCTTAGCCATGTCCTTGGGTTTTCCACCTACCCTCATCAATTTCTAGTTTAGGACTGAACATTATACTGAACAAAGAATGAAAATAGAAAGTAAATTAAACATCTGTCAAGTGCTTTTGAGTTTGTCACCCTAAGATGGCTCAACTCAAAGCATTTCAACCTGTGCTTCATTTTAGCTCTCTTTCTTCATGAGGTTCTCTGTAAGTTTTCCTTTAAATATGAGGCAGCTCTTCAGAGCCACTGTGCTAGAAGGAGAAGCTGTCTCAGGCTGGCAGGGATGGGCTTAATGAGATTCATTAGTAGTGGAGAAAAGCGCAGCTTCAGCTTCGGAGAAAGAAAGAACAAACAGCTGGGGCTTTAAAGGCCGGTACAGCCCACAGAGACCCGCAGGGAAATTCCTTTGTTTACTATACTGAGAAAAAAAAAATCTTCGGCTCCTGTTACGACACATTTAAGAAATGAGAAATGCCAGTTTAAAGGGGGTTCTTGTCAGTCGTAGGGGAAAGAAAGGTTCCAGTGGTGGTGGAACCTAGGATTCCATAGGACCGGATTGAAACAAAGGAGCCCTGCTTGCCACAGCCCTGGGATCCCCCGAGACCCACCCACATCTCATTAGTACCTGATCAAGTGGGAGACTCTGGGCTTCTGGCCAAGCTGGCAGGAAAATGAAGAGAAATCTGAGGTATTCCCAAAGGAGAACTAGTGTGATTAATATAAAAACGAGGCTCAGTGCCCCAGCTCCTATGGGGGAAAGAAACCCACTATCACGGTTCTATTTTTTTTTTTTTTTTTTTTAGTGACTTTTTTTTCTTTGCACAGTTTATGACAAGAGTAATCAGTCCATTTCTTTTCTCCCCCTATATCAGGATATGGTCATTTTTTTTCTATAAAAGGCCAGAAAGCTAAATATTTTAGGGCTTATGGGCCCAACTGTCTTTGTTGTAGTGTAAAACATGCACACACATGTGAGCACAGCTGTGTTCCATGTACTGTATTGACAAAACCAGCCCATGACTCTGAGCACAAAAATAAGGAATATTTTAAAAGTCTGCCAACCTCACATGTTCAAAGGCCCAAAAGTTGCTGAAAAAAAACTAACCTCTGAGGATATTAGAAAATAGGAAATTCATATGATCGCCTCAAAGTGGGATCAAACCTAACTAAAATTATATATTTATTTGCTTATTCAGCCCCCCATGCCTTGTGTGTGTGTGTGTGTGTGTGTGTGTGTGTGTGTAGGCCAGAGGACAACTTTTGGTGTTGTTCCTGATAAGGAGCCATTTTTCTAGGTTTTTGAGACAGGGTCTTGTACTGGGGTTTGGGGCTTGCCAGTTAGGTTACAATGGCTCTCCAGTAAGTTCCACAAATCCACCCATCCACCCTGGGGTTACAAGTATGGGCCACCACAATTTTTATGTGGGTGCTGGGGACCTGAACTCAGAACCTTATGCTTGTATGGTAAATGCTTTACCTATGAATTCAAGTCATCACTTCAACTCCTAACTAAAACTATTCTTAAAACATGATCTAACAAAAGCAAAAGATTTGCACAGAATCTACTCTACGTAAATTTGTAAAACAAATGTAAAAGGTCAAGTTGTAAAATATTTGCCATTTATATTATAGACAATGAAATAACTTTGACATATTAGTGAAACGTACGACGATGTTATCTATGACCAGAGACCACAGGAAGAGTATACATAGTTGTTAAATACTTTTTTCAAAACCTGCAAAAATGATTTTATTAGCATAGATTGATATTTTAGTTACTTTTCAATGGCTATGCCCCCCCCCCATAGGCTTATCTATTTATTTGAAAGCTTAGTCACCAGCGTGTGCATTATTTGAAAGGATTAGGAGGTGTGGCCTTGTTGGAGGAAGTGTGTGTCACTGGGGGTAAGGAGCATTGGTGTTTCAGAAGCCCAAGCCAAGCCCAGAGTCTGTTTCTTCTTTAGATATCATGTACAAAGCAACTTATAAAAGAAAGCATGTAATTGGGGACTTTCAGTTCCAGAGTTCTGGAGCCCATGAACATCATGTCTGGGAGTGTGGCGGTAGGCAGGTAATCACTGCAATGGAGCAGTAGCTGAGAGCTCTCATCTATATCCACAGACAGGAAGTAGAAAGAACACTAACTGGGAACAGCATGGGCTTTGGAAACCTCAAAGTTCAATCTCACTGTTATACCTCTTCCCATGAGACCACACCCCCTAATCCTTCCCAAACAGTCCACCAACTGGGAACCAAGGGTTACATATAGGAGCCTAGAAGCTCACTGTCATTCAGTCTACTACAATTAATTATGCATAATTATGGGCTTCATTATGACATTTTCAAGCATAAGAATGGCCCCCATGAGCTCATTTATTTATTTGAGAGCTTAGTCACTGGGGAGTGCACTATTTGAAAGAATTAAAAGATGTGTCCTTGTTGGAAGAAGTGTGTCACTGAGGTAGGGCTTCGAGGCCTCAGAAGCCTAAGACAAGCCCAGATCTAAATGTAGAACCCTCAGTTAAATGCTTTTTCTTAGACTTGCTGTGGTCATGGTGTCTCTTCACAACAGCAGAACACCGACTTAATGAGGGATCAGTTGTTTATACATCAGTGAGAAGATGCAAACACAGCTGGCTTGTTTCACTTACCACGATGGCCTCTAGTTCCATCCACATTTCTGAAAATCACATAATTTAATTTAATTGTTCAATAATATTTCACTGTTTTATATACACAATGTATCTACTTATTTGTTGATGAGCCCTGACTGGCTGTTGTGGATTGTGCTGTGGGAAACACGACAGTGCAGCCTTTCATATACTGATCTTAGTTCCTTGGAATATAACCCAGGACTGGAATATTTAGATTTGGCAGCTGTATTTTAGCTTTTGAGGCTCTTCTATACTCTGCTCCATAATGGACAGGCCACTTTACATTCCCACCAACAGCACAAGAGTCCTCATCTGTTATCCAACCATGGCCAGATGATACGTCCATTATGGTTTGACTAGCATTTCCCTGACAGGTCATGCCAGTGAGCATTTTCTAATGTACTTGTTTACCATTTGTATGGTTTATTTTATTTATGTATTTTTATTTGTTTATTTAAGTTATGTATATTTGTATATGTCTCTCTGTGTGGGTATATGAGCTATAGGCACCAGAGGATTCCCGACCCCTCAGGTTCCCGGAAGCTGGAACTGCAGGCATTTATGAACCATCCTATATGGGTTCTGGAATCAGACTCTGGTCTTCTGCAAGAGTGGTACATGCTCTTAATTTCTGAGTTCTGTCTCCGTACCACTCATAATAGAAGATGTATAAACTTAAATAATGCTCAAATATCACTTTTCTCATTTGTATAGGCAAAACTTCAGATATTTGACAAAACACTGATTTGGCAAAGCAACTCTTTATTTTTCTGGTGAAATGTTTATTGGTGAAACATGTATGGAGGATGGCTTTGAAAATCTATCAAAATCTAAATGCATATCTTTAAAAATGTGCGTGTGTGTGCAGATGTGCATATGCATGCACAGGCACATGATAAGCTATACCTGAGCAGGTCATAGGACAGCTTTCCAGAGTTGGTTCCTTCCTTCCACCGTGTGTGCTTGAAATCAAACCGGGGTTATCAGACTGAGTGACAAGCTCTTTTAACTGCTGAGCCATCTTGCTGGGTCTAAATACACATCACACACACACACACACACACACACACAATCACCTGTGTGTTTATCCCTATCTCCGGTGAAACACCTGGCCTCTGAGCACCCCAACGTGAAGTCAGCCTTAGCTGATGTTCCCAGCTCAGCTGGATTTAGCAACTGAGAGACTAAAGGTGCTTGGTAAATTTTTTATGAGAATAATGCTGGACCGAATAAATGCGGGGCTTTCTCAAGAGCAGTTGGAAAGCTGACAGAGGCTGTATTGTGAGCTAGTGGTCCAGCAAGCCACCCTCCATGTTTCCTGTCCCTTCCTCACTTCTTCTCCTCCCCTTCTTTTAAAATTACTCCTTTAGACTTCCTGAGAAACGACTGAGTGCTTTGTGGGGAATAGTGTCCCCCCAAAATATAAAGAATAGTGCTCAAAAAATTTAAAGACACCCATAGTCACATGTGTTTTATTTACCATTGTATTCTTAGTTTGAGGAAAATGATAGTTTCTCTCTGTTCCTGTGTGTGTGTGTGTGTGTGTGTGTGTGTGTGTGTGGTGTGCCTGTGTGTGCAGATGTAGAAGTCAGCGTATCTCCTGTTTTATCATCCTCTACCATATTTCCTTGAGACAGTGTCACCTGAATCTGGATCTAGGCAGGCGGGCAGCCAGCAAGCTCCAGAAACCCTCTTGTCTCTGGTCCCCAACTGCCAGCGCTGGGGATACAGGCATCACATGGCCATGCTGGCTTTTTACACTGGGACCCAGATCCAGCTTTGCTTAGTTTTGCTTGCTCTGCAAACGGTCTCATCCACTAAGCTGTCTCTGTAGCCACTCTGATGGTCTGAGTGTGATGTCAGAGATACTGACGGGTATAAAAAAAGACACCAGGGACATTTCATGTGAGACGGTGAGAGAAATAGGAGGTTTTAAGATTTACAAAATTACTAAACTTTAATTTTATGTGTTAACTTGGCTTGGACCACATTGCCCAGATACTTGGTCGGTCAAGCGTTATTCTGGTATTTTTGTGAAAGTTTTATTTTTCCTTTATGATATTTGTATTTAAAGAAGTTGATTTGGAGTAAAGTGGGTGAATGGCCACTATGTGGTAGATATCATCTAATGCTTTGAAGACCTTAACAGTCGAATGCTTAGCTCCCCCAGGAAGCAGGAATCTAGGTAGCTCAGGCCTCTGGACTTGAGCTGCTGCTCTTGCCTGGGCTTCCAGCTTGCCAGCTCACTAGTGTGCTTTCTGTTTTATGGTTGGATACTGACTAATCCATTAATCATGCTTTCTAAAAAGAAGTGTCATTAGAAACGGCAGCATTATGCAAATGCAATTAGTTAATTTTGTTTTTACAAATATATTGATGATTTTCAATTTCCTCATTACAAGATGGAAAAAAAGATGGAATAGTCATCACTAAAATCTACTCTCCTCATCTTGTGGACACATGCTACACTGACCACCCTCCTAGCAACAGTGTGGGGTTCGGGGTGGAAGCCAAGAAAACTCACCAGAAGCTTAAAAATAAAAGCTTCACGTTCTGCTCAGGCAGGGAGTCGGCCAGTTTGGGATCTAAACCATGTCCCCAGTAGGATAATATACAATTTTTATTTTTAACAAGGGGGATCGGGGTGGGCTGCTGCACTGACTAACTGCACTTTGACACGTGGGGTAAGCAAAGAAGTTAGCATTGGTGACTGGGCCTTATCCCGGCACCTGGCTTCAGGTTCTTGAGTCAGCTCTGCAGCAGGTGCCCCCCTGGACTCTAGGATGTAGAATGATAAGGGGACAAAGGAGGGGGCAAGCTGCACACAGTCAATCAAGTCAAGAGAGGCAGCACATTCATGGCGTGTGTGCGTGTTTAGATAACAGGAGAAGGGCATCTTCCGTCTTTACATCCTTCACTGGTTAGGACAGGCACGGAGCACATGAAGACGCAGGACAGGACTTGGTTCCGGGGCCCGGGAACGTGAGCTAAGTTTTGATCTTGTCATCAGGGTGGAACTTACTCTGGTGATGGCTGGACTCAGGAAACTACCTCCTAACAACGTGAAGCATGTTGGAGGCCGAGGCATGAGGATGGTTGTGAGTCTGGGCTATAGGGTGAGACTCTTGTCTCAATAAAACAAGACAAATAGAACAGCAAAAGACTCAGGAGATGAGAGGTGAGGACACAGCAGAAGGCTTCTTAGATGACTCCAGAGCAGGGTGACTGGCGACCTGGACGATGACCTCATTGCTGGTACGTGAGTGAGAACTAAGCATCTTTGTGCCACAGGATGGTGAGTGTCTTTGTTGATGGTAGTTTAGTTTTGGTCTGAGCCATCACAGGGTGGTGCTGGCAAATGTCCTATCTCCTTGATGGGACTGGTATGGCAAACAGATGAAAGGACATGTCCAGGCTCTGCACAACTGGTGATAGCGCCATCTTTATTGATTCCCCATCATTAGCAGCGGTGTGTGCAGTAGAGACTCTGGACATTGGCAATGCTCATGAGCAGTTTACTCTTTGCCAATGGGGACAGACTGCTCTGAGAGGGAGCAAAGTGACTAGCAGATCTTATTAATCACACCAGCCTTGCTCCAGTTGCATTTAGGAACTGAGAGCTAATGTAAACAGTGGGGGGGGGGGATGAATGACCATTGAAAACAGCTGACACATTAGCTCGCCTCAGTTTTATGACCATTTTACAAGCTAGTGGCAATTCCTAAAGTACCCATGTGAGCTGAAATATATGAAATGTCATTAGGTGTCTAGGTTTTGCCAGAAAACCAGTTTACAGCAACAGGGATTTATTGTTTCATACTCCTGTGAGGGCAAAACAGCCTCCAAACCATATTGTTCTGGTGAGAGTCAAGTATTAACCTTTAGCTGGTGCTGAGTTTATGTAAGAACACCTCAAAGTACATCATATACTTAGGAAGTCACTGTGCATATTTATTATATCTGTAGGAAGGTAGACTCCGTGAT